>NC_089587.1:226361801-226661801 GCF_019320115.1 Miscanthus floridulus | reverse complement strand
GAGATGCACCGATAGATGCATCGTACCGATGTAGTCCCTGGGTTTGCTGGAAGGCAAAGTATGAGCCTTGTAGCAAGGTCTAAATAAATGTCTCTCAATTGTATGTGAGTACAAATCACATGTAGCCGAGGAGAACGATCTCCGAGCAAGGGTCGGGATAGTTCCCGAGCACGATAGTAATCCTTACAATCATTCAAAGCATAGGGGTCGATTAAATAAACACATTCACCGCAAGGTGAAGTGTGCCCACTTAGTCCCCGAGCCTAGTAGTAGGTGACGTAGGCACATGGTGCTAGGGTCTAAAAAGAATTTCCACTGGAGTTAAGAATCCAATCATCGTACAGGCGATACGAGATGCACCGGCAGGTGCATCGTACTGATGTAGTCCCTGAGCTTGCTGGAAGGTGAAGTATGAGCCTTGTAGCAAGGTCTAAATAAATGTCTCTCAACTGTATATGAGTACAAATCACATGTAGCCAAGGAGAACGGTCTCCGAGCAGTGGTCGGGACAGTCCCCGAGCACATTAGTGGTTGGAGCAGTCCTCGAACATGGTAGTGGTTGTAGCAGTCCCTGAGCATGGTAGTGGTCGGAGCAGTCCTCGAGCACGGCAGTGGTCTGGCAGTCCCCGAGCACGGCAGTGGTCTGGGCAGTCCCCGAGAATGGTAATGGTCTGGGTAGTCCCCGAGCATGGTAGTGGTCTGGGCAGTCCCTGAGAATGGTAATGATCGGAGCAGTCCCCGAGCATGGTAGTGGTCGGAGCAGTCCCCGAGCATGGCAATGGTTTGGGCCATCCTTGAGCACAAGACATGCAGCAAAGAAACGGACGCCTCTTGTACTATTATTTGGTGTATTTATTTATCTTCTTGTTCTGTCAAGTCCAATCGTACACGTCTGGTCAAAAAAACAGACAGGTATAGGACGTCATACTATCTTCTTGCCCTTTCTAGCAGACAGTCGCTTGGCATCTGTAAAGAGGTGCATCAGTGTGGGCCCCCTCACACTAACAACGAAGAGGCGCGTACACTGGTAACGAAGGGGCGCGTTTATTGGCGTAGATCTCGAGGTTGTGAAAACAACCGTCTGCGATGCGTGCGCACGTCTCCCAAGAATTTCGGGCGAACGAAACGACGGAACTCTTGGTTATTTATAATATAGAACTGGTAAGTTACTTTTTACCGATCCCCATTATCATTCGCCACCGTAGCCTTCTTCTTCCTCTTGCCAAACCCTATACCTTCGAAATCATCACCAATTATCCCTCCACCGTATCCACCCCTTTAGCAAGGATGAATTAATGGCGAAGAGAGATGCCCAGAAGAAAGCCGGAGTCATGACGAAGGAGTGGTGGAAATCAAGGAGCAACAAGTAGACCATCGAAGACCTCGTCACCATGGGAGTGCTCCACAACAAGGCACTCGCGGGATGGCGCACGCCGGAAGGAGAAAGCTACCCCGATCCACAACCAGGTGAGATTGTGGTTTTTGAGGATTTCTTCAAGCGGGGTTTTAGGGTTCTAGTGCACCCTTTCCTTCAGGGGCTCTGTTTGTATTACGAGATTGAGATTTGCAATCTGCATCCCAACTCGATTCTTCTTGTCTCCACCTTCATCCATCTTTGCAAAGCATATGGTGGCTTCCAGCCCCATTTCGACCTCTTTCGCCATCTGTTCTGTCTGTGGAAGAAAGGAAGTGGTGGCTCGAAGATAGCCGGAGGCGTATACCTCAATCTGCGTGACGAGATGAAGGCCTAGTACTTGCACTGCCCTTGGAACACATCGCTGGATGACTGGTACAAGAAGTGGTTCTACATCCGCGAAGAGCCGAACACGATCACCTTGTGCGACATGGGGTTCATTCCGAAGAAGAAGAACAGCTGGTCGAAGAAGCCCGAGCACTTGGAATCGATCGTAGAACTGCTTGGGATAATCCCATGGGGGAAACTGGATGGTCCAAGCATGGTCGGGAACTTCATCAGCTGAAGGATCCAGCCCTGCTAGAGGAGGGTACATCCTGGCTACAAATACCAGGGTAGCGTAGATCCAACGAGGACCTGGAAAGAGGCGCTTGGCAAGATCGAAGTCAAAGCCAGGATTGGAGAGCTATTCAACTTAGCCGATCTAAATTATGTCAGATTGAGCGACATCGAGCACGCCTTCAAGCTGGCCCGACCTCCCCCAAAGGTAAATTATGCTACCTTGTACCCATAGAGTTATGTTGTAACAAAAACTTACTGTGTTGTTGCCTGTATATTTCTCAGATTAATGGTCGTGACAGAGCAGCAATGTTCGTGTCTCCACCCCCTGGTGTGGATTGGCCTCAAGTTGTCAGCCCAACCACCCAGACTAGCGCCAGGATCGAAGACGTCAATTGGGCTATACTTGGGGTTGGGGAGGAGGCAACGTCTAGGGCTGCTGGCAAGCGGCCGGCGGCCAGCAGGCATTGTTAGGCCATCTTCCCATTATCAGATGATGAAACAGAGGATGCAGACATCTTTCGACTCGTCCCTCGAAAGAGGAGGAGACAACTAGAATCGATGGAGCAGGGTGGCTCCTCCGTGCCAGTGGAACTCGTATCACCGACCACTGCAATGCCGAGGACAAGCAGCAAAGGGGTCGAGCATCAAACCTCGGCGTTGGTACTGGTCGTGGAAAGTGACCCAGTGGCACCCGCAGAGCACGTGGAGCAAGCACGGATGAAGAGACGCGCCTTCGCCACATCATTCCATGCTTCCAAGCTATAAGTATCTGTAACCTTGATGTAAGCTCTCAATTTATATTGAATACTATTGTCTTCTGAACTTATCTCTGATATATTAGATCAGCGTCCACCGAAAATCCTAACCAGCTAGCCGGGTGCGGCATGGCTTCGCCAGCAATGGCGGAGAGAACTACCCAGCAGGCGGCTATGGAGGAACCTGTAGAAGAAAATCCACCGAAACCTCAGCAGACGAGCGGCTAGACGACAGTCCCCGAGCAGCTGGTCGAGAAGAGAGCCGAGCCAAGTACAAGTGCTCCGAGCACTAACCCTGCTGAGGGGGATACTTCGGCGCCAAGGTGACCAGACTAAGCCGAGGAGCAGCGGCCGGAGGTGGCACAGAGCACGCTTGCCGATGCTACGGCTCGTGGGAAAGCCATAGTGGTCGCAGAGACTACAAACTCCAGACCAGTGCCGCTTCCTGAACAAGAGGCCGAAGAGGACGAAGTAGAAGGGGTCCTGGGCCGTCCCCAAGACAAACGACAACATATATATGTGTCGCGCTGGCGGAACGACCAGTGGGTTATGTATGAGGAAATCCCAGAGGTCGAAGAGACCCTGAAAGTTGAACGAGCGGCAAAACATCTAGTGACGGAAGTCTAGGTATGTTTGGCTTGACCACTTGACCCTGCTACTCAGTCGAACTGTCTGACTTAGCTTGTTTACATGCAGGACTTGATGAAGACCGCAAAGTACCAAAAAAAGTGCTTTGACCAGATTGAGGGGGATCGCGGCAAGCAATAGAGAACTAGCGGTCAAGGTGGAACGCTTGCACCACCAACTTGAAGCCGCCGACCAGGAGAGGATGGAGCAAGAGGCACCAAAACAGAACCTAGTCGTCCAGCTCAGTAACAAAGAGCAAGAAAACAAGTAAGTTGTCACTTTATCACAACAAGTGCATGACGCGTGTTGTTGCATTGTTGGTAGTAACAGTTGTAGTGCAGGCTTAGAAGCCGAAGTAGTCCGTCTCCAATAGGAGAATAGCCGTGTGGCCGTAGAGTGTGGTCGCCTGAAGGAGGGCAACAAGAAACTGGCTCATGACCAGTCGCAACTTTAGGACCGCACAACCAAGATGAAAGAGGAACTAAAAAGTAAGTGTTCCAGACCACCTTGCTCATTCTGTTGCCCGCGTTATCTTGCCGTGGTGTGACATTTTAATGTCTTGTGCGGTTTGCAGTTTTGAAAGTCAATGCCAAGAAGCATCTGGAAACCGTGATGAAAGATCATGATGGCTGGAAGGCGCAATGCCTAGAGATCACTGAGGATCGGGACACATGAAAGAATCGGTGCTAGGAAGTGGCAACTGGTATTTTGCCCGTCCTCAACCTTATCGACCCAGCGCTTACAGAGGAAACGCCAAGGATGCCGTAGCTCGGATTGGTCGAGAGATGCCGAAAGGCATGGGAATGGTTCCAAGAGTTCGTGAAGGAAGCGGGTGAGTACACAGGCGCACATGTGCTAAGCATGGTGCATGCCCACTACCCCCTGATCGATCTCAAGCGCCTGGAGGCTAAGTACCCGAAGGAGGTAAATCCAGACAAGGCTGAGGAGCTTTGGATGGCCCAGCTGGACCTGTCTTCAAAGATAATTGGCGATATTAACTTGTGTGGAGGTGGGACAACACCTGTATAGGGTACGCCATCAATAAGCTAGCTAGAAACACCATCAGTTGTGAGCCAACCGGCGAAGCCTGCGGTCTTGACTAGCCAGGCATCGGCAGGGCCATCCTCTTTAGCTCAACCAGTACAAGAGTCCCCAAGACTCGAGTGGGATGTCAGAAGTAGTGAGCAGCAGGTGCCGCGTGCCCCGACCAGCCAACAGGATAGGCTAGAGCTATAGAAGAAGAATGTAGTTGTGTTATTGTAAACTTGTACCTCTTCAGGCAAGCTTGTAATAACGTAACTGTATATCATTATAAGCTTGTTTGTTTTGTATAAAACATATTTAAGCTTGAAACTCATGTTAGTGTAACTGAGTGAGAACATGTTAACATTTTGTTTCGCTGTACCATTTTACTCGACACGTCATCCCAAAAAGTTTGTGCGGCCCTAGTTTGCCATGTGGTCAGAGTGTGAGGTGCGTGACCTATGCACACGTAGACGCGGACAAGTCAAACCAGGGGGACCTGCCGATCACCCGTAGCATAGAGAGCGGATCCCATGCACGCGTTGGGAGGAACCGGAGATAGAGCCTGCTCCGAAAACCGTGGAAGGAATGGTGGTCGACTTTTACTGGCTAAGTTAGAATAACCATAAAATTCAAAGTGACACATTAGAGTGGTCGTAGAAATCATAATAACTTTATTGAAGTAAATCGAAAGTACAAGAGGAGTATATATCTCAGTAGTTAAGCATAGAAACGTCTAAGCTTGTCGATATGCCATGAATTTGGTACGTCCGTACTGTCTAGGTGAGCTAACCTATAAGACGTTGGTCGTATGACTTCCTTGATCATGAAGGGCCCCTCCCATGGGGTTGCGAGTTTATGAACACCAGCCTGATTCGTCTTTCACTTCAGGACCAGGTCCCCGACCACGAAGAACCGCTCTTTAATGTTCTTGTTGTAGTACCTACGCAAAACAGCAAGGTATTTGGTTGTACGTACACAAGAATCAAGCCGCTTCTCTTCTGCACTATTCACTTCTAGCTCCCGTACTTCATTGACCTTGCCTTCATCGAAGTTCTCTACCCATGCTAATCTAAAAGCTATATCTACCGGGAGGACTGCCTCAGCGCCGTAAACCATAAAGTATGGTGAGACGCCGATGTTACGACTGGGCTGAGTTCTGAGGCCCCAGACCATGGCTGGCAACTCTTTGAGCCATCTTCTAGAAGCTTTGTCATTTTCTCTGTACATCCTCTTCTTCAATGCGTCCAAGATCATGCCATTTGCCCACTCGACTTGTCCATTAGCTCTAGGGTGCGCCACCGAGACATATTTTACTACTATGCTCCTTTCATCGCAGAAGTCCCAAAAAGCGTTCCCGGTGAACTGAGTACCCAGATCAGTGATGATGCTGTTGGGTATGCCGAAACGGTGGATGACCTAGTCGAGGAATGTGATAGCCTTTTCTGAGGATGCCTGTACCAGAGGCATGTATTCTATCCACTTAAAAAATTTGTCGATCAGCACAAAGACGCATGTAAATTTCCCAGGAGCCAGTTTGAAGGGCCCGATCATATCCAGTCCCCAGCATGCGAAGGGCCAAGAGGCTGGTATTGTCTAGATCTCATGTGCTGGTACGTGGATTCTCTTGGCGAAGAACTGACAACCCTTACAGTGGCAGACTAGCTTCTCTGCGTTGGCTACTGCTGACGGCCAATAGAATCCTGCTCGGAAAGCCTTACCGACCAGCATTCTTGAGGCCGCGTGGTTGCCGCAGGAGCCAGAGTGGATTTGGTCCAGGAGATGTTCGCCATCCTCCTAGGTTATACACTTCATCAAGATTTCCTCCTTTGTGTTCTTGCGCCATAACTTGCCATTGACGAGCAGGTACTGCTTACTACGACGCATCAGGCGCTCGTTTTCTGTCCGATCAGTGTAACCACTACCATTTGTTAGGTACTTGATGAAAGGTATTCTCCAGTCGGGCTCATGAGTGGTCGGAGGCAGCTCGGTGGTGCTCGACGCCAGAACCGTAGCCACCAATTGCTGGTCTGGAGGCTTGTCCACCGTGGAATCTTCCTCTTCGATGGAAGGCGTGAGCAGGTCTTGGACGAATATGCCATGTGGGACTTTGGCTCGGGATGATCCTAACTTTGACAGCGCATCCGCTGCTTGATTTTTGTCTCGGACCACGTGTATGTACTCGATGCCATAGAACCTGCCTTCCAGCTTTCTGATCGATTTGCAGTATGTATCCATCTTTTCACTGGTCGTGTCCCAGTCCTTATTGAGTTGGTTGATGACCAGAGCCGAGTCTCCATAGACATAGATACGTTTAACGCCGAGCTCAATCGCAATGCGCAAACCATGTAGGCATGCTTCGTACTCGGCGACATTATTAGATGCTGGGAAATAAATCCTGAGGACGTACCGGAGCTGCTCTTTGGATGGTGACATGAAAAGGACTCCTGCTCCCGCACCGTCAATGTTGAGAGAGCCGTTGAAGTACATCTTCCAATACTCGTCGGACCCCGGAGAGGCAGGCGTGCTTAAGTCTGTCCACTCGACGATGAAATCGACGAGTGCCTGAGACTTGATTGTAGTACGGCTTGCAAATTCCAAGGAGAAGGGGCATAGCTCCATTGCCCATTTGACGATGCGGCCGTTCGCATCCTTGTTGCTAATAATGTCTCGTAGAGGGTACTCAGTCATGACCACCACACGATATCCGTCGAAGTAATGTTTCAACTTTCGGGATGTTATCAGTATGGCGTAGATCAACTTCTAAATCTGTGGGTACCTGGTCTTGGACTCATTGAGTACCTCATTGATGAAATAGATTGGTCGTTGTACCTTGTAGACGTGGCCAGGCTCGTCGCGCTCGACCACCATGGCCGTGGAGACCACTCGATTAGTAGCCGCAATGTAAAGCAAGAGTGTTTCGTCTTCTCTGAGAGCAGTGAGGACCGTAGGTGACGTAAGGTATTGTTTCAGCTATGTGAAGGCAGCATCTGCTTCCTCCGACCACTCAAACTTTTCGGATGCTTTGAGCAGTTTAAAGAACGGTAATCCTTTTTTGCCTAATCTTGATATGAAACGGCTGAGGGCGGCCATGCATCCGGTGAGCTTCTGAACATCCTTCACCTTTTTGGGCGGCTTTATGTCTAAGACAGCTTTGACTCTCTCCGGGTTAGGGCGTATGCCATCGTGACTGACAACGTTGCCAAGTAGTATGCCAGAAGGAACACCAAAGATGCACTTTTTTGGGTTTAATTTCCACTGGAATGTGTTAAGGGCTGCAAAGGTGCGTTCTAGGTTGTCAACAAGGGTATGTGCTTCCTTGGTTTTGACAACTATATCATCAACATAAGCCTCGACGAGGTTGTCTTTTATCTCGTCTTTGAGGCAGGCCTGTATAGCGTGTTGGTAGGTAGCCCCGGCGTTCTTGAGCCCGAACGACATGGTCATGTAGCAGTAGGCACCGAAAGGCGTGATAAAAGATGTCTTGATTTGCTCGTCCTTTTTTAAAGCGATCTGGTGATAACCAGAGTAGCAATCGAGAAAGGAAAGCAGCTCGCAACCGGCGGTTGAATCTACGACCTCGTCTATGCGAGGTAAGCCGAAGGGGTCCTTTGGGCAGTGTTTGTTGAGATCAGTGTAATCAACGCACATTCTCCATTCATTATTCTTTTTACGTACAAGAATCGGGTTGGCTAACCACTCCGGATGATACACTTCTTTGATAAATCCGGCTGCCAAAAGCCGCGTAACTTCTACCCTAATCGCCTTCTTTTTGTCGCGAGCGAACCGTCGTAGCTTCTGCTTGATAGGTTTGGCCTTGCCGTTGACATTCAAGGAGTGCTCGATCAAGTTTCGAGGTACACCGGGCATGTCAGCAGGTTTCCATGTGAACACATCCACATTGCTCCTCAAGAACCTGACGAGCGCGTCTTCCTATTTGGGATCTAGGTTGGCCCCGATAAGGGCCATCTTGCTAGGATCACCGTCGACCAGCAGATCACCTTGTGTTCCTTGGACTTGATGTTCTTGCATGGAGCCTCGAGCTCTGGGATCTCCAAGTGGTCGGTCGAGGTCTTCTTGGCGTCGAGCATGGTCTCTTCCATGCGAATAGAGAGGTCGTGAGCCTCTGCTATTTTGAAACTATTGTCCTTGCAGGTATAAGCTGCGTACACGTTGCCTCAGAGGGTTAGAACTCCTTTCTCGGTATGCATCTTGAGCACCAGATACCTGTAATGAGGTACGGCCATGAACTTGGTGAGCGACGGTCGACCAAGAATAGCATGGTAGGTGCCGTTGAAGTCAGCGACCACGAAGTTGACGTAGTCAGTGCGGAAGTGGTCTGGGGTCCCAAACTACATAGGTAGCGTGATCTGCCCGAGAGGTGCAGAGCTCTGTCCGGGGAGAACACCCCAGAACTATGCCTCGTACGGCTTGAGGTCCGCCTAGGCTATCTTCAGGGCGGGCAGACTGTTCTTGAACAGTATATCGATGGAGCTGCCGCCGTCGATCAGTACTCTATCGAACTAAACCTTGTTGATACAAGGATCGAGGACCAGGGGAAAATGTCCTGACTTAGGTATTGCGACCCATTGGTCCTTTCTACTGAAGGAGATTTCACGGTGAGACCATGGAGGGAGCCACGGATCGGTAAGGAGGTTGTCGGTGTTGGCCACGTTTAAGCAAGCACGGGCGAGCAGCTTGCGTTCTCGTTTGGTCTCGATGGACACTTTGCCTCCGATGATGGTGTGCACACGATCGGTTGGCTTAACATACTTGTGACGAGGATCTGTGTCTTCATCGTTGTTATCCTCGTTGTGCTGTTCTCCTGCGTCGTTAGGCTTATCGGATGTATCCGAAGCCTGTTGACGCGTGTAGATAGACTTGAGAACGCGGCAATTCTCTATGGTATGGTTTGACTTAGGATGGAGCTGGCAGGGCCCTTTCAATGCTTTGGCATAGTCATCTTCGTAGTTACGATGTCCGCCACCTTTTTTAACGATGTTGACCTCACCGTCGTCTTCCCGAGCACGCTTGCCCCTGTAATCGTCACGATGATTATGCCGCTGATTACGTTGGTCGCGATGGTCGCGGGAGTCGTTGCGCTGGTTGTGGCGGTCAAAATTGTTGTTCTGACCATGGTTGCCGCGGTAGTCATCGTGGTGTGGGGGGTGGTCGGAGCATAGAACCCTTGCTGCTTCTTCAATAATTATTTTTTAGCGTCGTCGGCGTCCATATATTTCTTAGCGGTGGCCAGGAGCGCTGTGACCGATTCAAGTCTCTTGTGGAGGAGCTTGTCCCTTAGGGCGTCGTGGAAGCAGAGGCCAGTGATGAAAGCCTCGATTGCATCGTTGTCGGAGATTGATGGAACCTTGATGCGCATCTCCGAGAAACGCCAGACGTACTCGCGCAGTGGCTCATCTTTTCGATCTCGAATCCGTTGCAGATCATATTTGTTGTCGGGCTGTTCGCAAGTAGCAACGAAGTTGTCGATGAAGGCTTGCTTGAGCTCTTGTCAAGAATCAAAATAGTTCGCCGGCAAGCTGACAAGCCATTGGTGACCCGCATGGCCAACAGCGACTGGGAAGTAGTTAGACATGACGTGCTTGTTAGCCATGGCTGATCTGCACGTAGTTTCGTAGAGCATGACCCATAATTCGGGGTTCTCCTTGCCGTCGTACTTCTGAAGCTTCTCGAGCTTGAAGTTCTTGGGCCATATGACTTGGCGAAGGTACGGAGTAAACTGCTTCAAACCCGGCGGGTCGTGGGCAGTGTCATATTCCATACGGTGATAACTTTCATGAGATGCTCGATCGTTGGCTCTCTGGTTGATGCGATCGCGTAGATCGCGTTCCCTGAGGTAGCGGCAGAGATCGTTATTGCCATTACGACGATCCCGGTTGCCATCCTGATTAACCCTGCGACCGTGGTGACCGCGGCGATTATCGCGGTTATCTCGGCGGTTGTCATCCCGAACATCGCGGCGGTTGTCCTCCCGACGGCAGTTGTCGTCCCAACCACTATCATGACCACTGTTTCCGCCTTGACGGTTGTCTGATGGGTCGTTGTTACGCGAGCCATGGTCGTTGGGTGGCTGTGAGCGACTTGAGTATTGGCGACTGTGGCTTGATTCAACTGAAACGGATGGAGCCCGGGCTTGATTCACCATCTCTACGGTCTGAGCCATAGCAGCCGTCAGATAAGCTTGTATATCATCACGAACTGCTTGGGTTTCGGGGGTGTTGGGTAGCTGTTGCATTATCGCCATGGCGACGGCTACGTTGGCGCTTGGAGTCTTGAAGACCTGTTTGTCCCCCACCCTATTGAAAGCATTGTTGAGGTCGCGTGGCTGGACCCTTATGTGTCGTGCCTCCTCTTCTGCTTCAGCTTTGATTTGCCGACGATTAAACTGGTCAATATTGCGTGCCTCGCGTGCAATCCTTTCTTGTTCTATTTCGCCAACTGCTGGCGGTTCGTCATTGCTGACAACATTGATCAAATCCCCTCGCCTTGGCGGGAAAGACGAGAATTGTGGGAACCCCGAGGCGTGGTCTGGGATATCCAGATCGTATTCGACGCCTTCATCGTCGTGATGCTGGAGCTCGGTGTGGATGGAGGCATTAGATGCGATGCCAGACGAGGAGCTGGAGTCACCCTCTTGGGCCGTGTGGACGGATCCTTCTTGATAATCCTTAATCCGGATCATGTTGACGAAGTTGCGTGGCTTCGGCCGAGGTCGATGTACAAGACACAGATCTGAGCAGCGCTGTATATTATACGCGTAGTTGGAGGCAGCGTTTCGCATGTCGTAGGGCTGGGCCTGGTAGTTTTCCGTCGAGGCTTCGTACTCGGAGAGCCGGAGACCCATCGCGGAGGCTGACCGGCGACGAGTGGAGCGCCCTTCAGGAGTAGATATGACCATGAGATCTGTACCAAGTCGTGCAGGACGACTGGCCCAAGCTGGTCGGGTAGATCTGTTGTGGGGAGTGGTTACCTGCTCATTAGGTTGACCTTGAATTGCACTTACCAGAGCTAGGGTTTCAACGAGTTTGGTGCCGACCCGATCGATGGAGTCGAGCAGATCGGTGTTGTCGATCTGCTTCCCTTTGTAGCAGGGAAGCGGACGACGGGTTGTCGGCGTGGCTGAAGATGATGCGGGCGTGGTCAGAGCCGTATCCACCGTGGTCGGAGCCGCATCCACCGTGGTCGAAGCCGTAGCCGATGCAGGTGAAGCAGTAGTCGACGCAGATTGAATCTGCGCCTCCTCCGTGGTCATGGCGATGAGGTTGTAGGAGTCGGTGGTCCAGGTGATCTGACCGACGGTGAACGTGAGGCCGTTCGGTGTAGCCATAGAACCGGGGATGATGACCATCTTGTTTGCTTGGAGAGCAGTACGCACAACCCCTACCTGGCGCGCCACTGTCGACGAAATATGGTCGGCAGTCTACCTAGGGGTATGCCCAAGGTAGTAGATTATTGACAGACAGATGCGCAAGCCACAAACAAAACGGTGACGCAAGACAAACACGAGGTTTTATCCAGGTTCGGCCGCCAAGAAGGCGTAATACCTACGTCCTGCGTCTGATTATATTGCTGTATGTCAATGAGAGATATTTTTTAGAGGGGTCCCCTGCCCATCTTATATAGTCCGAGGGACAGGGTTACAGATCTGGAAACTAATCCTAGTCAGTTACAATTGTCATAGGCGGCCGGATAAGGATTCCTATTCTAACCGACCAAGATCTTACTTGATCGCCAAATCTGTCTTAACTCCTTGCGCGGGACTCCGAACAGGTTGGCCGGGCCGCGCGTCGTCTTTTGGTGGACCGGACCCACTGATCCGGGCCGACCCAAGCTTAGCCGTAAGGGTATAGGGGTTAATACCCCCACACTACTAGAGCTGGGACTTGGGCCGTGCCATTTGAGGGCGGGTCATGGCATGGTCTTTTGGCACGACCCGAAGCACGGCATGACACTAAATATTTTGGGCCGTGTCGGCACGACATGCACACAAGGGTCGTGCCGTGCCCAGGATCTCGGCACGGCGGGCTACATGGCCCGGCCCGCATTTTGGGCTGTGCTTGGACCGGCACGACACGTAGACACTTCTACAACTATACAATGTAATTTTCTAGCATTTATTATACTTTCTTTCATCTAATTCTTGAATAGATTATGAAAATGATTAAAACTTTCATTAAAATAGTACACACAAAATATATATATTTCATATCACGAGTGAAAAAAAGAAAACTACCAGATACATTTTGAGGGCCATGCTTAGGCCGGCATGACACAAAGGCGTGCCGATGTGCCACAGGCCGTGCTTGGGCCGAAAAGAAAGATTTACCGTGCCATATCGACACGGCCCGACGTGCCTCCCGTGCCTAGAGGGCACGACCCGAAGCGGCACGAAGCACGAGAGGGCCGTGCCGGCACGGCCCAAGTCCCACCTCTAAGCTACTACACCAGCATCAGCAAAGCCATCGTGTAATAGATGAGGCCTCCCAAATTGGCCAGGCGTAGTCAATTTCACCTGCAAGGCGTCAGTCTCCAGACAAATACGTGCAATTCCCAATTGTACAACTGCTCTTACACCTTTGATACAGCCAATCACTTCTGCGTGCATCGGATCAAAGATATGCTCCAGGCTCCCTGCACCCGTTTGAATCACACTGCCTCCCTCATCGCAAATAACATAACCCCAGCTCCCCTTGCTGCATCTTCGATCAAAACCTCCATCTACATTAATCTTTAGAGTTCCTGGTACTGGCGCTGCCACTTCTGCTTCCTCCGCCCCTAGATGTTATGTGTTCTTTGTGTTGCAAGTTCCTGATTTCATCAGCTTGTCTAGATGTTATGGGAGCAACTTCCCATCCTTCTCTTTTCCTTTCCCCTTCTCTGATTCTATTTCTTTCACACCACCAATTATTCAGGAGACACCAAGACATTGAATTGCTGTTCACTCTCAAGTCTTAGTATATGTTCAGCTACTTCCTTTGCTGGCCCATATGAAGCCAAACGCTCCCTGGTCTCATTTAAGTTCATCTCACACCATACCTGTTTTACATACTTGCACTTCAAAAAGAGATGGCCTCCATCTTCGTCTAGCCTTCTGCACACAAAATAGCTTGTATCCACATCCATTCCCCTTCTCTTGAGTTTACAGCATAAGGCCAAAGAATTATGAGCCATTCTCCATAGGAAGTGCTTAATTCTGTTTGGACAATTTAACTTCCATATTTCCCCCCACATATGGTCAGTGCTGATTTCATTGGAGCTATTAGATGCAGCCTCTCACCGACTCGTCCTCAGGCTATCATCGCAGTGCACTTTGTAGGCAGACTTCACTGAAAAACCACCTTTTGCATCATAGTGCCAAGCCATGATATCATCCATACCTTCATGTACCGGCAGAGCTAAAATGGTGGCTGCATCTTCTTCCCAGAAGATATCTGTCACCAAGTCCTTTGTCCCACTCCCCAATACTATCCAGATAACAGTGGGACACATGGACTTGGTGACAGATATCTGGCCCCGGGGCCCCGGGGGCCTTGAGGTCCCCAATACTATCCAAATACCATCTGGCCCCGGGGCCTTGGGGTCCCCAATACTATCCAAAGCCGATTTCATCTCCTCCCATGTGAATTCCTTCATCAGATTTTCATTCATTCTGGGTGTGACACATGGAACAACAGCATCAAAGTTGCACATGGGAGGAGATGAAATTATCAGCCGGCTTATTAGCTAGAATCTACAGTACTTTTCTCTCGCAACAAAACAGCTTCAGCCGGCTTTAATACCAGCCGAACATGAATGTCCTGGATCCAGTTGTATTCAAGTACCAAGTGTAGCCTCTAGATAGTCTGGCCTTGAAACAGGAGCACACCCCCCAGTCTCAACTGCAAGCTTCGTTGATTCCAGCCTTGCTTGGTGCATCAGTTTGTACACACTCTTCCTGATTAGGCCTCTCTCAATAGCACGAACCCACAGCATATTGAGGGTTTCCTTCTCATCAGCATAAGAGGTACACAGGCAGTTGTAAATCTGGAGCGTTATGTACAATTGATTCTTTGCCATATCATCCAAGGTATTCGAAGCGGCAACTGGCTTTCCTTCAGTCAGATACATGTATGCAAGTGTGGTGTATATAAGGCTGTCACCAACTAAGCCTTTGCCTTGCATCTGGTCGAATACTTTTTGTGCCTGATCAACCATCCCTTTTCTGCAAAGCCTTCGAATCAGAGATCTATATACTGCTTTATCTGGTGGAAGACCTCTTTTCATAAGTTCATCGGGGATGACTAGCACTGCATCTGCATTGTTCTTCTTGCAGAAACCATCGACAAGCCATGAAAATACACTATAATTGGGTGAAAACCCTGCATACAACAAAAGCAACCACATCATCATCAGAGTTTATGATATGATCGAAAGACAATCAGTGAGATTGCAAACTGGTTGCCTATGATCGCAACATAATGATCTTAGTGCCATTTAAACTGCCAAATGCAGTCCTTATAGTTAGCTAGTGGTACTAACTGGAACCATAAGACGAAATCAAAGCACCTGCATCGACCATCTGAAAGAAGGCTTCCTTGGCTTCATCGAGCTCCTTGGCCTTGCAGAATCCATGGATGAGAGCCTTGTAAGTGAACTGATTGAGCTGCAGCCCAGACTCCATCATCTTTATCTTGACCTTGCATGCTGAGGTCATGTCCCCTCTCTTGCAGTACGCGTTGATCAGCGTATTGCAGGTCACATGATCAGCCTGCACCTTCCTCTCGTCCATCTCGTTAAGCAACTGATTAACTTCCTTCATCTTGCCATCCTCACAGAGCTTCCTGAGAATGGCATTGTAAGTCGCGACACCTGGGAGCATGCCCGTCGCCTCCATCTCGCTTCGGAGCTTGACCGCCGCCTCAATATTGCCGGCACGACAGTACCCATCAATCAGTGTGGTGTAGGTCACATTGTCCGGCGTCGCCTGTGCCGCTACTATCTCTGCAAAGAGCTGAGCCGCCTCCTTCACCCTGCCATTCTTGCACAAGCCATGGATCAAGGAGTTCCATGTGACGGTATCTGCCCGTATCCCCTCCTTGTCCATGCGGTCCCGCACGCACATGGCCTCGTACCTCATCTCCTTCCTGCAGTAGAGCGCGATGACGGTGTTATAGGAGAATCGGTCCAAGGGCACGCCAGCCGCGTCCATCCTGGTGACGAGCGCCTCGGCGCGCGTGGTGTCCCCGGCCTTGAGACACACGTGCAGCATGGCGTTGTAGACGTGCGTGCTGACGGCGAGCCCGGCCCTGGCCATTTCGTCGAACACCCTGCGCGCGGTGGCCGTCATCCGGGCCCTGGCGAGCGCGGTGAGGAGCGCGGTGCAGGCGTGGGCGTCGGGGGCGAGGCCGCGCGCGCGCATCTGGTCGAACACCCGTACGGCGTCGTGGGCGCGCGCGGACTGGGCGAGGACGAGGACGAGCCAGCTGGGGACGCGGGGGTCGGCGGCGGCGAGGAGAGAGGGGAGGAGGAGCGGGGAGGAGAGCGGGTGGCGGAGGGAGAGGTCCCGGAGGAGCGCCCGCGCGGCGGGGTGGTGGCGCGGGTGCGGCGCCAGGAGTCGGAGGAGGGCGAGCGAGGCGTCCAGCGGGTGCGGCGGCGGCAGCGCGCGGAAGAAGGCGAGCGCGGCGGAGGGGAGCGGGGAGAGGCGGTGGAGGACAGCGGTGAGAAGGGACGGCGCGGCGGCGAGGAGCGCGAGGTGGAGGTTGGGCCGGAGGGTGGATTTGATGATGGCGGCGCAGAGCTCTCGTGAGAGGTCGACGGCGGCGCGGGATGCCGCCATGGGTGGCATGGCAGGCCGCTCTGGCGGGAAAGCGGTTGACGTGTATCGTCATCATCATCAGTAATAAGAGATGCAAGAAAATTCCCTACAAACTACTCTCCTACTCTCTCTTGGTTTCCACAACACCAATAAGGATATCATCTAGCTCGTTGATCCTGATCATATTTTGGTTGCACGACACATCCGTTTTGTCATTTAATTTAACACATGAGTTCTCCTGATGCCTCCTGGCTCTAGTCATTTGACGCGCCTACCGTCACAGCAGGGAGCCGGTATTCCTCGGGCTTCAGAGCCACAGCGAAATCCGGCAGCGCCGGCACTGCCTCGCGGATGCTGCAACAACACACGACACAGGTTCAGCCTTGTAGACAGAGACCCAGACCAACAATGCAAGTAAACTGTCTTGGGAGTAAAATCAGTGTAACAGCAAGCACCTGTCGTTGCTGTAGAGGTCCTTGTTGATGCGAACTTTGCAGGACGAGTCCTTCTGGATCTTCACGTGGAGATACTTCATCGATCCACACGCAGGTGGGCTTCTGCGCAACCAACAGTTTTTATTTTAGAACACCACAGCTCAATCAACCAAAGACGAAAGACACGCAGAGGTAACTAATACAGGGATATGGATGCATTGCCATTGCCTTGAAACAGGAGGTGCTGCGTGGAAGGCTTCCGCCGCATCTTTGCTCTCCTTGAGAAACTCCTCTGCAGATTGCAATGCTGCCACGGCCATCCTGTGGGATTTCTCCGTGTTGCCTTCGTCAAGGATAAGACCATGATAATAGTATGCTGCAGCCTGTACCATTTTAGTTGAGATATACAAAAGTTATCTCCTTTTGCTGTATGGCTCGTTTCTACACATACTTACTGAAACCGAAGGCACTAACTGCAAAGCATTTTTAGTTCTACCACCTTATATGGTTAATTTTTTTTTTTATGGGTGTATGATTAACACTCTACACCAAACAGTAAGGGACAGATACAGGCTTTGCTTACATACAAAAAAAAAGTTTACAAGAAACATACTTGCCAAGAGAAATTACGAAAAAAGTATGATGTTTAAGAAATGCGAAAAGACCGCATACTTTTTGCTTCAATAGACTTCCACGTCACAAAGAGCCAGTGCTTCTCACCCCAGCTATCAATCAGAGATAAATCCGCCATACTTTCATGTGCCTGTGAATAAATTCAGGATGATTCTAAGGATATAAACGTGTATATTGATTGATTCTTAATTTCTCAAACTATATGACAATATTAGGAAGGCAGAAGGAGTGGATAACTGTTTGAAACTCTTGTTCTGCTGCTAATTAGTTTCAGGGCTCTACGTGAACATGAGAATCTTCATTGTATTACATAGATTGGCGTGATAAACTTTAGGGGCACAACAGTTTTAGACTAAAGCAGCGTTCCAAGGGTGGTTCAACTTAGAACTTGCGTAAATTCAGAGCATTGCCTCCGGGTGACACTAAATATCACATCCCATTTTCCCATGCATATCTTTATTGCCGATAGTATCAGTATGCAGAACCAGCGAGGGCAAAACATCACTAAAATGTTTCAAATGCCATGCAAATCCTTGTTACTGTCAGTATTAGTATACAGGACTGAACTGAGCCAACTGACAAGTGCAAACATCTGAGCAATTCTGATATGTTCGAAACATCAAACACAGGAAAACAAAAACGATGAAACAATCAATCGTACCTGTTGCCAACACTTGACCATCTCACATGCTAACCTCCTTTTTACTGCTAGGGTAGCCTTTGGACTGTCAATTGCCAACCCAAGTTGGACATCAATTGCCTGGCAACATGACATTTTTTATGTAGACATAATTGGTTAGCTTGTGTTTCAGATGGCAAAACAGGTAAAAGGAGCCATAAAACTATCATCTATGTGAGATTGTGAGGTTATGCATGGCGTGAATGAATGGCATGATAAACTATGAAGTGGACAGTTGATCTGATCTTCACATGAATCGTGTGATTTCAAGCAGCCATTGTCAAGAAAGATGAACTGAGAAGAAAAGGATGGCAAACAGACAGAGGGGAACACATACTTGACCCAGAGCTTGCATGCAGATCGCTTTCAGGACTCCTTCAGATAAGTCTACAGGAAGACCTTTCCTACACGAAATGGCAGTTAAGAACAATAACTCCTGCACTAACTACAAAATTATGAGCCTTCTGCAAGTGGGAAGGAACTCCACCCACCTATTTTCTGGGGATATCCTAGGAAGAACATGTTGGATAGCACACTCCAAGAACCCAGATGCCTTGAGAAATATTTCAACGGAAGCACGTTTGTTATCTGAAAAGTGGATGGAATCACAGAACTTAATTACCATAATGCAATTGACAAGAACTACAGTTGCTGAAATCTGTAAATGCACCTCTGTAGCCTTAAAAAGATAATTATATATTTCTGCAGCAGCGATGAATGTATTGTGTATTGCAGACCTTCAGATACTTTAGCATGGTAACCCTCAAGTGATGTCTTTGGAAGAGGCAGGGAATTTGCTTGAGATAAACGCAGCATAGCCATCATGTGCAAAACTGACAACACCTCATACCAAGAACTGGGCAATGCCTTCTCCTACCAGCAGAAGTCAGCTAATCAGTACTCTTCAATAGCACCGTAAAACATACACTGACAGGGTCAGGGTAAGCAGACCTCTGCATCATCCTCTTGGTCCATCCAGGAAAACTGTATCTTATCTTCCAAGTTGCTCCCTGTTAAGCATTGAACCAAAATGAAGGCAACAACAATCGGAACAGATTTGTTTGGTCTGATTCAGAGCAAGATGGAAGAGAAAAGTATACAATACTTACCCTCTTTTACCAGTCCAAGAAGAACTGGCAAGTAATCTTCCAAAGCCTGCGGAAGATCAGCTGATGTAGATCCTCCTGCAGGGCATCATACTCGGAGAGTTAAGTATTTCTCTTTTCTCTGGCTCGCTCACATTAGTAAGAAGCCATCATGCAAACTATGGACAAACCATGCTGTGTAAAGGTGCGCTTCCTGGGCCTAGTCACCGACAATGCTTCATGAGCAGCCATGACCACTATTCGGCTCCTCAACGCAGCCAAACGTTCGGTCAGCCTCCTCGAGTGGCCATCGCCTAGCGGCTGAGATAGCTCCAAACTCTCAGGAACCCGCAATCCAGGTATAAACACAGCAACCTCACCTATGTTCCCAGGTCTTCTTCTGATTGCACCGGCATCATTTGGCTTAGAATTGAAGCACCCCATCTCCTGCAAGTTTGCAGATTTTTCTGTAAGAATTTTTGGAAAAGAAACAACATATGACCCAGCATCAAGTCGTGGACCAGAAGATGAATAGTTGCTCTGCTGAAAACTGAATCAGTTAATAAAAAAGAGAAGGTTTAAGGTAACACATGTGCATGCGTTTAGGTTCAAGCATTGAATAGGTGATTCAAAAATAATTGTGTGCCTTTCAGTAGAACAAAATAAAATGAAGGCTACCGGTCATTGAAATATTAGCACAATGAAAGAACTTCAATCTGGCATACCCAATTACCCATAGAACACCCTAGCACACGGAATCAAAGGGTTTTTATTCTGAACGAAGATGAAATCAAAGTGCCATTGAAGAATGGAGAAGCAGCCATAACAAGGGCATGGCACTAGCAAGAAACGGAAGCAGCTTGTTCAAGAAAAAAAGAAACTGGAGCAGCAACAAATTCAAGGATGGATGAAAGGGCATACACGGTGGCACCTCTTGGAGAATCCACTTCAGCACGTAAGCTCAAGATCAGCAGTTCAAAAGAAATGGGGAAAGGTAAAAGGAAAAGAAACTGAAGAGGCAAATGTGCAGTGATTTAGTCAAATAAATGCCAACCAACAGAGGGAACCAATTAAGTCTGTCACGAGCATCACATAGACATCAAACAACCAAAGTGGCTGAGAGCTCACATGCCCCAGGAAGACACGTCAACAATCTCACAACCAGATTTTTCGCTTTATTCACCCCTCCTCCTTTGTATGGCTGAAAACTTGTGGCGTCTCCACCTCCCCAGTACTAATCCTGAAGAAATTACTAATTCCAACTGTAACTTTTTGTCTTTATAAGTTACCTCTCCACCTTCAGTTGGAGCAGTTTGGTTCCACGCCACATATGCACTTCGTTCTGCAATCAGTGCACCAATGTATCACCTGTTTCTCCAAAACAAAGTTAACATAACATAAGAAAAGGATAAAACTGCTTTTTTTTAAGAAGGTAATGACGCGGTTCAACTGAGAAGTAAACTGAAAATTAGAGTGTCTGGATATGGATAGGCAAAATGAAAATGGAAATAGCACACAAACTCGTCAGTCGATCATCCTAAGACACCAGAATTGCTTATTCCAACTTTCAAACAGACGAGAAACACCCCCAAGGCATCATACCGCTACCGATTCAAATTCCAACTGAGTTACCCAGCAGCAAGGGAAACCGCGAGAAGATTGGCATTAAGATCTGAAATCCTTTATTATTACAAAAAAAAAAAACGTGAAATCAACGTTGGGTCAGATTAATCAGAATTTAACAAACAAAACTCATTCGTTATGCAGGAGAATTTGAACCACAAACAAAAGCAGGGACTAACAATAATGGTTATAATAACTGTATATCGTTACTTGTTCGAATGAATCTGAGATCATTCCACCTAGATTATTTGTAGTTTTTTTTTCGTTTCCATGTGGTAGTTTATAATAGAATCCACAACGAAACCCTAGATGAGCTACTCTCCTCTCGTCTCCTAGGGTTTGCGCCTGCGGGGAAGAATCAAGAAGGTTTGGGAAGTGGCGCCAGAGGAAAACTACAAATTACATCCCACGTTTTTTTAACCTATAATAACCAATAAAAGACAGAAACCTTGTGGAATAGTAATTTCTTCTCAACTCAACAAAAGGCATGCAAAAATAAGCAGCAGCCTTACAGAGATTCATTTGTCTGCGTAAAAAAATCAACACTTCTGACTTAAACAGTCCACCAGGCAATCACCAAACTACTTTAAAATGTGTGCTAGAACATAAAGGCTCGGTACCAACATGGTACCACTACCAGCAAAGCAGATTAAACTAATACACGATCCCAGAAGAACAAAAAACATCTGGACTGAACTTGCCGATGCCACCTCATTCACAAGCTTCTTCCCAGTCGTCCACGTCCACATCTGGCTGCAGCTTGGTCGATGGCCCAGCATTCCCAGCGTTTGGTATTGCGCTGTATGAAGCATCGGTGCGTGGAGCAGCCCTCCTCCACTCGTTGCCTGGAACAGAGCTTGCAGCAGCATCTGATTCCAGAACATTCCATCGGTTTGGAGTCCCCATGACTCGAGAGGTAGTGCTGGCGCCTCTCCATCCTGGTGCTGGGGCATGCCCAGCAACACCAGTCCTGTCTCCAGAGGACATGTCAGGTTCAGCAGAAGCAGGCTTCTTCCAAGGATTACTCCTAGCAGCGAGACCTCCATCCTTCTGCCCTCCAATCCAAACATTGCCTGAAGAAGATGCCTGAGCACTGCTTGGCATAAACATCGCAGCACCCTGGTAAGCAGACCCATAATCCAGCCGCCTCAGCGCTGTTGCTGCTCTAGTTGGATCATTGAAGACAGCTATGGCATTCTTGTCATTCAGCCAGATCAATTCACATTCCCCACCAAACCTTAGGACTAGAGCGTTGACATCAGCATCCCGTGGCAGGTCCAGCATTGCGACAACCACCCTCGGATCCATGTCAACCAGTGGATCAAAGTAAGGATGGGCAGCTGTAACAGGTGCACCTGGTTTGGACCCCAGGATGCGAGCAGGCGGTTTCGACTTGGGTGTGACATGGATGATAACAAAATGCTTAGGCTCCCAACCAGCCACCTGAACAGAAAGCTTCCATCGGTTTGCAATTAGACTGATAGCATCTCTCTTGTCCTTCAACATGTGACAAAAGACATGCAGTTTCAGATTGCTTGAAGAACTGCCTCTCACCTTCCCTAGTACAAGGAACTTGCACCTCTCTTCTATGGCCAGCACCCACTTCGGCTCACGCCGGAACAAGTCAGCAACCAAATCCGATGAACTTGAATTCTCATCAAAATGCAATGCATCCAAATTGGGTGGAGTGATGTCAAATGCTTCAGCAAGGACCCTCTTCTTCTCCATCTTTGCACACTCCTCGTCACAAGAAAGCTTCCTCTGCCCAAGAGGCACCCTTCTCCCATTTGATTCCACTGGCTGGAGAGGCATTGGCAGCTTCTGGATGATGGAGACTTCAAACATATTATCACCCATGGAGGCTCCACCAGCACCGCAGGGAACAGTTGCAGTGATTCGTCTGCAAGAACAGGTAATAGTCACAGAGAATTCACATCTCAAATCTGGGCATTGGGACGATGGGTGGCATGGGGCAGTGCATGTATGCTTGCATTCTCTCCTTGCAGCACCACATACCTGTCCACAAGAAGCTTTGCCACCAGAGCTTGAGCTAGCATCTCCATTTGCAGGTGGCTGATCACAAGGGGGAGGATGACAGGGCCTATTGCAAGCATGGACTCCACATTGGCGATTCTTCCCACATGGTTGGTTGCACCTGATATCCTTCGATCCGCAAGGGATGTTCCTCAGCATCACATGTCCCCCGATGCATTCTCTCATTACTGGCACCACACAAGGTGGACAGTCCCCAAAATGACATGAATGCGAGGCTGGATGTCCGCAAGGCTGGGGAACTGAGCACTGATGCGAACAAGATGGTGTTGGTGTTCCACAAGGCAGAGGTGGTGGGAGAGAAGTTCTGCCACAGGCACAAGTGAGATCAGTGAATATAGTCTCCAAGCAGGGCGGGCAATGACCACTGTGGCAGAGTAGCTGGCACGAATGCTGCCCACATCGGAGCTTCTTGCCACATGATATCTGGCAGAGATGGGGATCCCAGTCGCCACCTTCAAGCTGTGCAAATTTTCTGGACAGTGGACAACAGAGCTCACTGCACCGATGCCTCCCACAGTTCTTCTTGCGGCCACAAGGCTTGTTGCAGCGGAACTCTTCCATTGAGACCTTATAGCACTCCACCATCTGACCTGATGAGCCACAACGGCACTTCTGCTCAACGCGCACCAAGCAAGGCGGGCATTCTCCATCATGGCAGTTGACCTTGCACCTGTGCACTCCACATGGAAGCTTCTTATCGCATATCTTGTCGCAGGTGGGGATTGCGTCCAAGCAGGTTTCCCTCCTCTCCTGCAGCCTTGTCTTGCCACAATGGCATGTACTGGCCTTCCCCGGCATAAGCTCGCACTCCCCACAAGACCCTGGGTGGCACATACCCTTGCAGGCATGATTGCCACAGGCAAGTGTGCGGCCACACACCTCACTGCAAGAAAACAGGCCGTCCTCCTCAGATAGATTCCCCTTTACCACCATGTCTCCACATAGCAATGCCTCGTTCTTCTTGCTGCAGAAGCACCGCGCAGAGATGAGAACGGCGCAATCCCCGCAAGAACCAGTGTGGCAAACCTTGTCGCAGCGATGCCTTCTGCAGGTCAGCATCTGTTCGCAAGGGCGGCCGCAGGTGACAGGCGTGCTCCGGTCCGCACACCGCCGCACGATGATCTGCTTTCCGCAGGGGCAGGGCCGATTCGGAGCGAATGCTTTGCAGGGCGGGCACGGGCCCGGGTGGCACTGAAGGACGCAGACATGCGGGCACCTGGTGGCGTCAGCGTCCTCCCCCTTGGCGCCCGGCGGTTCCGCCCTCTCGAGAGGCCTGGAGCAGGGCTCGCCGCAGGAGTGGGGCGTGAGGAAGTGGTCGCTGGGGGGATCTCTCCGGCGCCCGCAGAAGCAGGTGTAGGCGAGGTCGCGGGCGGGGGTGGCGTAGACGAACTGGCACCCCGGGCAGCGCCAGGAGGGGGAAGCGGAGGCGGGGTCTGCTGCTGCCGGGGATGCGTCGGCGGCGGAAGCCGGAGAGCGCACCCACTTGCGGATGCAGGGGAGGTGGAATATGGAGAAGCAGCTGCCGCAGGACCAGATGGGCGCCGACCGCCGGACCATGTCGTAGCAGATCATGCACTCCACCGCGCCGCGGGCGAGCTTGTCCTGGATCTCCTGCACCAGCTGCGGCACCGCCCCATCGCCCCGAGTCTCACGGGCAGGGGCCGGGGCAGGCGGCGGCGGGCCGTGGTGATGGTGGAGTGCGTCGCCGTTCTGCTCCTGAGGAGGGTCGGGGCGGCGATTATCCCCGCTGTTGCCGTGATTGGGGCGGCGCGGGCGGCGGTGGCGTGGGCGGGCCTCCGGGGCGGGCGTAGGGAGGGGCAGGATCGGGGCGGCGCCGTCGGGGCCGGGGGCAGGGGCGGCGTAGCGGGGGCGCCACAGGCGGGAGGCGGTGGCCACGGATCCACCCCCGCGGCGGCGATCCGTGGAGGGCGGCATACGGTTACGGCGGCGGGTAGTGGTGGAAGACGTGGTGTGGAAGGGGAGGCGGCCGGGACGCCGGGTATTTGAGGGATCCTTGGTTCGAGAAGCACGCGTGGCTGACAAGTGGGCCCTCCGTTCTACTCCTTCGTCGGTTCATCTTCATGTGTTGGGAAGAATCCTCGTGTTTTTTTTTTTTGAGAAAACAGAAAAGAATATACAAAAGATTTGATATGATAGGAAATACGCACGAGATTTTTTTAAAAAGTTAGAAATACAACACTTATTTCCTAGGAAATACTAACAAAGATGCATGCTCGTATATTTATATACAAATACAACAAAACGTATTGGCCAAAGGTTTTTTTAGCTGCTGTGTTAATCTTTTAATGGAAATGATGTGCTAAGGGCGTCCGATCGGACGCTCCAGATCGCGGGCCGCGACACCGGCCCAACGGCCTAATATTCTCTCTAGTACTCGGACACTTCCGTACTCCATAAGGCTTCCAACACTGTGGCCGCCCTCTGTCTCGCCGCCTCGACGTTCTCCATGACATCCGACTGCCCGTCGGCCGGCATCTCCACCGTGTCCGAGCGTGGCCGCCCGCCTTCCTCCGTCTCCATCACGCCTCCAACCTGCTACGGCTGCCTTCCTTCCTCCATCTCTGTCGCGCTTCCCGTCCGCCGCGGCCTTCTCCAACGCACAACACGGCCTCCTCCACCGGAGCGGTGACAAATCGCGCCAGATCCGTCGCGACCTTCTCCACCAGAGTAGCGAGCTCTACACCGGTGAACTCTACACGCCAACGAGCCTCCATTCCCAAGCAACAAGGAGATGTCATACTGAAAGCACATGTTGCAAACATATGTTTCAGATATTTTAGAGATATGTTGCAATTGTTTCGTATCGGTGTTGCAAATGTTGTAATGATTATGCACGTGTGTTTCAAGTGTATTGTCGGTGCAGAAAGTGACCAACTAGTAAATATTTGTAGTTTTGTTGTATGTTGTGATCGGAGGTGGCCTAGCACTCAATGACACATGATTTATACTGGTTCATGCAACGTGCCCTACGTCCAGTCAGGGTCGGTCGGCGACTTTATTCCTGAGCCTAGGTGCTCGAAGTCTATAGTGGGGTTACAAACGAGAAGGAGAAAGGAGGGGGTATACAAGAGGTTCGGAAGGCTCCGACCGGAAGGGTTGCGGTCGGAACTTGGTGGTACTGCGGTTGTAAGGGGTTGGTGTCGATCTAGTGAGTCTGAGCTTGAAGAAGTCGATCTCCCCTCATCAGAGGGGGCGCATCCTTTTTTATAGATGAAGGAGATAGCTTTTTACAGGTGAGAGAGAGAGAGAGAGTACAGATATTTCTGAGCCTTGATGCCTACGGTGATGAAAACTGGATAATGGTGGAAGCCCCTCGATATTGTCGATGTCGCTGTAGGATGTCAGATGTGTATGGAAGGTCGAGCTATCTTCTTTAGGAAGGATGACGTCGGTACCTGCAAAATACTTCTGGATGCCTAGTGGCATGTGAGGAGCTACGCTATGTTCACCCGGTATGGCAAATCCTAGAGCCCATACCGCAATCGATGTCTAGAGATACGCAGAGGGGCTTACCATATGAGAGTTTCTAACGACCCCTACAATACTTTGTGTCAGGGTGGCTGCAAAGCACTGTTCCATGCAGGGTATGGTCCCTGGTACAGTGGTTTTGACTTGTGAGCCATGTCTTGCCTTTCTTCGCATGCCTTCTGGTTCTTTCCGAGCGGGCGTCCCCGGTCGGATAGTCCCTAGTCGGTTCTAGCACGCCAGTCGAAGAATAGTGATGGTGGTGTTTTTCTATGAATCCCGGTCGGAGACACGAGGTCGGAGTCAGAGGCGGTCCTCGGGTTAGGCTTTCCGAGTGGAGGCCGTGCGGAGGTAGCCGGGGCCTGACGCTAGCGTTCCGATCGGAGAGGCCGTTCGGAGCTGGCCTGATCCTGAGCTAGTGCTCCGGTCGGAGAGATGGGCCGAAGGCGGCCTAGGCCTGAAGCGAGTGCTCTGGTCTGTTGGTTTTAGACTTTTGGGCCGGTCCAGAAAGAAGAAAAGGCCGTTCTTCTAGGCCGAGCCTTGGCATGGAAGCCGGTCCCCAAGGGACCCCGGGTTTATGAACCCGATAGGAGCCCCCGAGCCCCCGGGCGATTCGGACAGAATCGTCTGGGGGATTTTTGTCTTGCCGGCGGGTGCACACGAGCGCACTCGTGGGTGTAGCCCCCAAGCCCTAGGTGGTTCAGGCTGAACCAGTTGGGGGTGTTGTCTTAGCAGGCGTTTATGCATGTTTTTAGTTTGAGATGGAATTTTGTTTAACCATGGCGTCATTGTGCAGCCGAGGTGTTTTTAAGCGCGGGGATTGGATTGAGACAGAACTTAATGATCCTAGCGTCGGTGCGCGCCAGGGATCGAATGAGGAAGTTTTTAGGTTTTTGAAACAAGCCCTGGCGTCGGTGCGTGCCATGAACGGAAATAACTTAGTTTTGGATGCAACAGAGTTTGATCTTTGGTGTCGGTGCGCGCCGTGGGATCAGGGAAGGTGGAGTCACGAGTAGACCCAGGCGTCGGTGCTCGCCATGGATCGAAAGAGTTAGTTTTAGTTAGTGAAGCTGTTTGAAGCCGTTACGCGAGTTAAGGAGTCGCGGTCCCAAGCCGTAGCCGGATGTCGCCTATCCCATCGACGCGAATTAAGGAGTCGCTGTCCCAAGCCGTAGCCGGATGTCGCCTATCCCGTCAACTTGAGTTAAGGAGTCATGGTCCCAAGCCGTAGCCGGATGTCGCCTATCCCATCGATGTGAATTCGTAGTCACGGTCCCGTGGCGTTTAAACCCCCGAGCCTTGTCGGGCCTTCATGGGGCTGTGAGTCATTTTTGCGCTACCCCATCTGGTTCCTCACAGCCGGAGGGGCTGAGTTTCGTCGCCTGTCCCGGTCGCTCGGGCTCGAAGACTAGCTCAGTGAGCTCGCTAACGGGTGTGATCGAGTGGAATCTGGGTCCGTCGTTCGTGACGAGGTCGTCATAGCTCTCTTGTGGCATTCCACTACTATTTTACCTATAGCCCGATAGATGCGTAGGTCGTTCCATAGACTGACCTGGGTGGCCTAACGGCCTCTCCCTCAATGGAGATTCTGTGGACTTGGCGAGAGGTTTAGGATCAAACAAGAAGGTTGAGATGACCTTGTTTGCCAGACCGGATGAAGGCCGCACGGTGCTCATCTACGGTTTTCTCTTCTGGCTCTGTTTGGTTGCTCATGTCGAATGAGGAAAGCCACCGCTTCATGGCGCAACACAGAGCATTTTAGTGCATTTCGCTGCACATGCGATGCTTAGTTCCCGAGCCCCCGGGCGGTTCATGCCCTAACCGTCCGGGGGGTTCAGGCGTATGAGATGAATGCGCGTATGGATGTATGAATGATTTGTAATAAAATAGAGGGGCTTCGAGGAAATAGGTGGGAGCATAGCTCACCATCCCCATGAACTCAGACGTGAGAGGGTGCGATGCTAGCACCTTTTGGAGTCCCCGGGCATATGCGTCCATGGAAGACGCAAAGCCATAGGGGAATCGGCCGTATGGCGGCTGTGATGGGGACAACGGTAACCCACCGAGTATTTGGCGGAAGATAGAGCACAGTAAGTAAATAACAGCATGTATATTACTCATAACGGGGTTTGAGCAGAGAGTTTGCTTGGAATGAAGTGCAGATGCCACACCGTTGAAGTCGCGCATCCCGGAGTCGATGGAGGACGTCCCTCTGACGGGTGCCGGGTCATGAGCCTCCTCGCGGAGGTGAAGTATGTCGAGCCAGTTGGCGATGAAGTCCAGGCTCTCAAAGCGGAAGGCCTGGGACCAGCGACAGGTAAGAGTGCAGGGAACTCCAGTGAGCCGAAGCGAATCGTATCGCCCGAGCCCGCCACGGTGGGGGTGGCGGAAAAATGGGCCATCCGATGACCAAAAGAGTGTTGAACGTATAACGTCTTTCCCATGAACGGCGCCAACTATTAGTGAAGAAAGTGATCAACTAGTAAATATTTGTAGTTTTGCTGTACGTTGTGATCGGAGGTGGTCTAGCACTCAATGACACATGATTTATACAGGTTCAGGCAACGTGCCCTACGTCCAGTCAGGGTTGGTTGATGACTTTATTCCTGAGCCTAGGTGCTCGAAGTCTGTAGTGGGGTTACAAACGAGAAGGAGAAAGGAGGAGGTATACAAGAGGTTTGGAAGGCTCCGACCGAAAGGGTTGCGGTCGGAACTCGGTGGTACTACGGTTGTAAGGGGTTGGTGTCGATCTAGTGAGTCTGAGCTTGAAGAAGTCGATCTCCCCTCGTCGGAGGGGGCGCATCCCCTTTTATAGATGAAGGTGATGACTTTTTATAGGTGAGAGGGAGAGAGTACAGATATTTCTGAGCCTTGCTGCCTATGGTGATGAAAACTGGATAATGGTGGAAGCCCCTCGATACTGTCGATGTCGCTATAGGATGTCAGATGTGTACGGAAGATCGAGCTATCTTCTTCAGGAAGGATGACGTCGATACCTACAAAATACTTCTGGATGCCTAGTGGCATGTGAGGAGCTACGCTATGTTCACCCGGTATGGCAAATCCTGGAGCCCATACCGCAATCGATGTCTAGAGATACGCAGAGAGGGCTTACCATATGGGAGTTTCTAGCGGCCCCTACAATACTTTATGTCAGGGTGGCTGCAAAGCACTGTTCCGTGCAGGGTATGGTCTCTGGTACAGTGGTTTTGACTTGTGAGCCATGCCTTGCCTTTCTTCGCACGCCTTCTGGTTCTTTCCGAGCGGGCGTCCCCGGTCAGATGGTCTCCAGTCGGTTCTGGCGCGCCAGTCGAAGAATAGTGATGGCGGTGTTTTTCTATGAATCTCGGTCGGAGACATGGGGTCGGAGTCAGAGGCGGTCCTCGGGTCAGGCTTTCCGAGTGGAGGCCGTGCGGAGGTAGCCGGGGCCTGATGCTAGCGCTCCGATCGGAGAGGCCGTTCGGAGCTGGCCTGATCCTGAGCTAGTGCTCCGGTCAGAGAGATGGGCCGAAGGCGGCCTGAGCCTGAAGCGAGGACTCCGGTCTGTTGGTTTTAAACTTTCGGGCCGGTCCAAAAGGAAGAAAAGGCCGTTCTTCTGGGCTGAGCCTTGGCATGGAAGCCGGTCCCCGAGGGAGCCCGGGTTTATGAACCTGACATGTATGTTCCAAATGTTTCATCTGTATCAGACGTATATTGTAAGTGTTTTTATCTAGATGTTGCAAAAATATATTTGGATGTTGTATATACATGCATGTTGTAAGAGTATGTTTTTAGGTGTTTCGTACGTCTATTGCAAGTGTTTTATTTGGATATTGCATATGTTTGCAATGGTTTTCAAGTGTTTTTGTAAGTGTTTCAGATGTATGTTTCAAGTGTTTCATCTAACTCCTTTTGTATGTTGCAACTGTTATATCTGGATGTTTTAAAAATAGATTGAGTGTTGCACATGGGATGCGTAGGCGACATCCGCGGCAGCGCAGGCTATGTTCGGGACGACGCGGGCCCTGCTACTAGGGCGCTGGCTCACAAGACGAACGTGCTGGGGTGCTTGCTCTCGCTCACTGAGTAGGTACCGTCCGACCTCGTCCGAATGACCGAGACATTGGGATGCTAGCAAGTCCGGTGTTTTAAAGACAGTAATATTTTGCCAAAGTGAGTGGTCTCTAGAAATTTGATTTGACATGCAAATCAAATTTGTAGTAGTAAAAAAGCTAAGGTGGTCAAGATAATTTGAAAAAGAAAGAGTACTTGTCAATGTGTCCATATACTCATGTAAAAACATTTTTGAGAGCTAAATACTTATGTAAATAACATATATTATTATTATTATTATTATTATTATTATTATTATTATTATTATTATTATTATTATTATTATTATTATTATTATTATTATTATTATTATTATTATTATTATTATTATTATTATTATTATTATTATTATTATTATTATCAAACCGGGAAGGTTTGGCCGCCAACCAGCCTGGCCACGTCGGCCGAATTTCCCCTGGCCGTCCGATTCGCCGATCCACGGCCCGTCTTCGCTCCAACACCCGCTACAGTAAGCCCGCCCACTACGAGCCCTTGGCGGCTGTCCCCGACCCCGACGCCCTCCTCCTTTCTGCTCTCTCTCTCTCTCTCTCTCCCTCCCTCGCTACCGGCTCGCTACGCGGCTCAGGCGACGGCGCGGGACGAACTCGGCGGTGGCCCGCCCTCCGCGCGGCGGCGGCCTCCCTCCTCCTCCACCGCCACCGCCACCACGCCGCTTCCTCCTCGCGATGCAACGCGGCGGGTCGCGCGGCCTAGGGTTTCGCCCCTCCATCGCCGGTCGTCCCCATGGCCCCGCGGCCAGCCAGCCGACGCCCTGACGCGCCGGAGGCCTCTGGCGGCGGAGGAAATTTCGTGGTGGCCGTGCATGACGGCGGGGAGGTCACGTCAGTAGCCTCGGCGGTGGATCTGGAGCGGCTGCTCGCGGGGCCCCTCCCGACGGCCGATCTGAGGCTGGACCATGCCATCAACCTCGCGCAGCCAACGGAGGCGGTGGATCTACGGCGAGCAGCCGGATCCAGCGCGAGCCCTCCCCGTCTCCACTGGATCCGCCTGCATGGCCTCCACCGATGACCGGTGCGCGGCCGCCACGGTGGCGCGCGTCCGCGAGCTGGCCCCCGCTGCCCCCGCAAGTGGCCGGGATGTAGCTCCTTCGACCTCGCCTCGCACCCGGACCTCAGGCTCGCCCGCCGCATCAGCACCGGCCATTGGTATAATGGAAGTAATTAGGAGGGGGGTTTGCTGAGTTACAAAGAATTACTTCCTGGCCCGAATTTCTCGGTTGGTTATCACCCAGCAATTGGCAGTTTGTGGAATCCTGGATGGAAAAGCTCAGAAGTGTTCATAAACTCATGTTATTTCAATTGTTGTACATATAGCAATAAGGTTAAATACTTGCTCACTTCTTTTATTTAAAAGCCTTGATCTGCTTCTATGAAATTCCAGTACTGCACTTCCTTGGTTGAAGCTAAAAAATATGCATGCACGCTGCTTTATGCCATGTACGGGAGCACCGTAGTGAAGTTTTCCCACAAGTACTTAGGCTCATATATTATCTTAGTTGACCTGATAAATCAGGTTTCTTGCTTGTGTTTAGCATCTTTTTTAGACTTCTGTAACAAGAGCCTCACAACTCATCTTGGAAACGCACAATTGGCAGAAGCATTGGATAGTTTGATATATATATTAAGCTGGGGAAATAAAATGTTTTTAGCTGTATCTGATGAAGCTGTATCTCGTATATGTGCAGGTTGCGACTGCCCAAATTGCAACCACTGGAATGGTTGCGCTTAGTTATGTACACAAAGTATCTGAAAAGGTGAGTGTTTTTCATGTCATATTTAGTGCTTACATCTTTTTTCACTTTTATAGCAGCTTCGTTACGTCACATGAGTTGGGTTATGTCACATGAATATCAACTGGGTCTTTTTGGCTAAGAACTTATATTGTTCTATGGGGTTACGATATTCAGGTTAAGTGAATATTAAGTCAAAATATATTGATTATCGAATTTGCAGTGTCGATTGAGGGGGAAATTGGATACCAATGGCGTAGTTTCTGCTCTTTTGGAGGAGCGATTGACTCCGGCCGTCACTTTTCAGTTGTCTGCAGAGGTCAGTTTGAGAAACTTACTCTACTATTTAGTACTCCGTCTGTTTCTTTTTATATGGCGTGTGACAAATTAGTGAGCTAATTTCCTGTCTTACTTGCAAGGGGAACTTCACAAACGCTGATTCAAATTGCCCTTGCAAACATAGTGGAACCAAATGGAGACGACAGGAAGTGGGAGAAGAGACCTTGTTATTTAGTATAGTGTTAAATGTAAAGGCTACAATAACTGGTGAAAAGGGCACTCCATGCCCAGCCCTCCTCCCCTCAATCTCTGTTAATTAGAGTTACTTACCGTTCACTTAGGAAAAGATGTTGGAGACATCCAAAATCTTTGCTTTCTAGTTTTTTAGGAGTCTATATGGCCACTCGGCAATTTCAGCCGACCACCCGAACTTTGAACCATTGAGTGCGCAGGTAGTTTGGTTTCGTATTCCGGGTTTGCTGACTCTAACCAGCAGTCTATACCTGGTTGTCTAGAGACTTACATGCTTTATATTTTATATGCAAGTGGACTTATTTGCTTCCTGTGTGCTCATCAGTCCCAGTAGGAGGATTTGTGATGCTGTGAAGCCTACGATTAGTCGCATGTGAACATCTTGACAAAATTGTGAACCACTCTGATATTGCTAAGAATGACTTGCAGTTTGTAATGGAGGGAGTATCAGGTATACTCCGTCTGTTCTAAATTATAAGAAGTTTTGGCTTTTCTACATATATTGCTTTAAATATGTATCTATACAGTGTGTGTCTAAGTGCATAGCAAAAACTATGTATATCTACAAAAAAACAAAACATCTTATAATTTGGAATGGATGGAGTAGTAGAGTTCAAGGAATGAGGGTTCCTCACAATCTGATACATATCAAATGATGAACAAGTGGTTGTTTCTTTAGTACACCTGTTTACATAGATCCTCGTTTTTTTTTGTAGTATTCTATAACAGCCAGTCAGTCATTTTTTTTTGTACCCAGACACCCCACAGTCCTATGTATAATTGATTTACTGCAGTCTTGCAATCTTTTATGAATCCACTGAAATAGCGTTAGATGATACAAGTCATTTAGTACAAGAGAAATAGCATTTTAGATGATAGAAGTCAGTCAGTACAAGAAATTATGCTTGCAACAGAGATGATGTGCCTTTATTGTTGTTTTTCTGCAGGGATTTTAGCATGCTTATTTTTGTACTAGATTAACTAGTTTTGCAAGACTTCTTTCTTCTGAACCAAGCCAGAAAGGTGGTTTGCGCTGTATATAGTCTGTTGACCTGATTTGTTAAGTTACTAAGCTTCTACCAGGAAGGTAGCACGCTCTTGTGGATTATGAAACAGTTATATTTATTTTAACAAGAGCTTAAACATTCTATATAAATGAAAAAGGTAGGATGTTAAGATCTGAAAATAGTTAATTAGTTGCTTCTATATGGATTTACAATATTCAAGCAAGTTCAGGTGCCTCATCACAATTCACAAATTAGTTATTTTTATTCCTAAATTGTTTTTTCACACAGCTGCTGTACCTAGACTTAACACTAAATTTATGGCTGATGGCTGAAATACAGAATTCATGGGTGTAGGCCACGAAGATGCAAATACACAGGTAAGGTAAAGGCTATTTCCTTACTTCTTCGAATTTCTAATCTCTATGTGACTCTAGAGAAAGAAAAAAACTCATGCTTCATGGTCGGTGTGAAAAAAGAAGCTTTAGAATATTTCTCATGCAGTGTGAAGACCTAAAATAGTTTATTGCATTGGCTCCTATGTTTTTGCTACGAAATGTCATCTATCACATCAATCATTTCATGTTTACAATTTTGAGTAGTTTTACCATGTTAAGTATAAAAAGATCTCCAATCGTTCAGTTCTTGTACATGACATATCTACATTAAACACATAATATTGTTTTCATTCGAATATTAAACATCTTTTTTACCTGCATCCTAACCAGGTGATTTGCCAGCGCGCGTGATGGACTAGTTTATTATCAAACGCGAATAAATTGGAGGCTTACCAGCGCTTCAGCTACTGTTACTGTAAGCGAACGCGTTTTAGTGACCTATATAACCTCATTTCACGTGCCCCTGGGAAACTGCCTGGTGCCGCTCGTGCTCTGCTTGCCAATGGCCTTGGCCGGTATCCGCTTTCAGTCCATACTGAAAAGTTGTCTCGGTAGATGCTCTCATAAGTATTTTGATCGTTAATATTTTTGTTGTCTCAAATACGCAAGTGCGTATCATTTGCATTAAGAAGAAAGGAGTTTTAAATTACAAGTGGCCTAAGCCAGCCTGGCTTTGCACTGAACATTACACTGGATATTTTCTTCACAAAAAGGAATTTCTGATACGAGCCCTATTCTGCAAAATTATGTTTTTAACAAGATCTATCACACTGTCAAAGATGACACTCCTAACCTCCGCCCAGTTCGTACTAGGCGCAGCCAATGACAACTCGTCCAGCTCCAACAACCGCCATGATCCTCCTAGTCTCCTTGCCCTTCCTTGGTATGGTGTCGGTGGGGTGCCTCTGCGCGCGAGGCCGAGGTGGAGGTTGTCGAGGAGGACACAGCCACTGCGTAAGAGGGCCAAGGACAGTGCCCGCAAGCTTCGCAGGAGCTTAAGGCTCAAAGAAAAGGAGGAAGCGAGCTTCGAGCTCCCGGAACAGAAAGCTGCCCGTGTCCATCTCTCATTCTTATCTTTTATCTGATAATTATTATCCCTCAGGCGATGATGAATCCCTCTGCGAGATTGCTGCAGCCTGCGGTGCAAGCGAGGAGGAGCTTGCTGGGATCTCCGGTGCGACGGCCTCGCCGTCAACTGGACCGTGATGAGTCCCCAAGAAGATGATCGTGAAGATGGCGCCATTCACCGGCCCAGGAGACTGCCTGCCTCCAATTTTGTTATCCCCGGTAGTGGCGCCAGGAACAACCCCCCTAGCCTAAGTTATGAGATGCTTCTCTGCAACAATCTAGATGTCTGTGTTCTACCACCTTGTATCCCGCAACCAGGTGCCCCCCTGAATAATGTAAATAGTCTGACAGATGCTCTTAAGCACTGTCCCATGTATGGTGTTGAACACATCTTTAATGAATAGAAGCATCAAGGTTTGCAGTTGGAATGTAAGAGGCTTAGGCGACTCTATCAAATGTGGAGATGTTCTTTCTGAACTTCTTTCATCTACCTCTGATCTGATTCTTCTTCAGGAAACAAAACTTGAAGACGTCACTCTCCATAAGCTTTACTCCTTCCTCCCTCGCCGTCTTAACAAATTCCTTTGCAATAACGCTAGCGGTTCCTCTGGTCGCATTCTCACTGCTTGGTCTGATTCCTCTTTCTCTTCTATTGGTTCCTACTCCACTAGCAACACCCTTTCTGTCCACCTTGCCTCCACCGCCTCTAACCTCTCCTTGTTCGTCACTAACGTTTACGCTCCCTCGACGCCTGATCTTAGGCCGGCGTTCCTCGACGAGCTTAAGTCCCTTTCTCCTCCCAACAACATTCCCTGGATGCTTTGTGGTGACTTTAATATTGTAACACCCTAAAATTTGACCTAGATTTAGAAATCACTAAAAATTTGAACTTTTTAAAACATTTTGCATAGGAGATAACATATATAGCTAACCTAGATAATTTTTACAAATAAAATAACATATGAACATAAAAATATATGTGTGAAACTTTGTGTGTGAATGATTGCTTGACTTGTTGAACTTATGGTGGCACCTTTTTTATACACTCATGCATTCAAATTTAAATTTGAAATCATTTAAACATGTGCATAGTTGAGTTAGGAAATATAAAAGGGAATTGGAAATTGGAAAAAGCCTCAAGGGCTCATTCTCTTCCTCCTCACGGCCCACCGCAGCAGCCCAGCCCATCATCTCCTCCCTCCCTTCCTCCCGTGCGAGCCGGCCCAGCAGCGCCGCGGCCTAGCTCAGCCCGGCCTCGCCCGCTTCCCCTTCTCCTCCCCCTCTCCCACTGACGCCTGGGCCCCGCCCGTCAGCTTCATCGCCTACCTTGCGGCAGGCAGCCGTACGCGGCACAGCACCCGCGTCAATGCCCCGCCAGCGCCACCCCTGTGCAAGCGGAGCATCAACGGTGGCACAGCGATAGCGAGACCCCATGGCGCCCCTCTTTTCTCCTCTTCTCCCTCTTCCCCCGCACCGTGAACGAGTCAACGGTCGGCGCCATGGTCGCTGCCGTGCCAAGCCGCCAGAGTAGCCGCCAAGGCACTCCGACGTGCACATGGGCGAGCGCCAGCCATGGTGATGTGACCAGACGAGGTCAGCAGCACGCCCGCATGCTGGATAAGGACGGCCACGAGAAATATCTCGCCGCCGGGACACTGGCTAGCCGGCCTATAAATAGGCCCGACCGGTGACGCTCTCGCCTCGCCCTCTCCACCAGCAGCTCCGCCGAAGGCGAGAACACCTCATCTCCCCCTCCTCTTCTCCTTTCCCATCCTCTTTCCCCTTTTCTTCCACTTTTCCCCAATTCGGGAGTCTGCCGGCGCCATCAGCGCCACCCCCTCTCTTCTCCTTCTCCACTGCGTCTCTGGCCGATTGGAGCGACCGTGAGTCCCCAAGCTTCTTCTTTTCCTTTTTCTATAGATAGTTGGTAGCCTAGGTCTTTGTAGTGTGCTGCCCGCGTGAGCCCTGCCCCCACTGCATTCTTGTTCACCTGCACACACGTACACGTAGTTAGCTGAGTAGTATAGGGCCTCTAGGGCCAAGTCTAGCGCACACCACCACCACGGGCACCCGTTGCCGATGGCGACCCCGCCACTGGCTGCACCGTGACCCCGTGGACCCCGTCCACCTTTCATCCACAACCTCTGAGGGCCGATGTCGCCGACGTAAGCCGTTCCGGCGAGCCTAGCTCCCCCTCCTCTGTTCCGTCACCGGCGCGGCCACCTTCGTCTGATGTCGTTCCCCCTCCACCCCCTTCTCTGTCTCCGCCAGGTGGGACCAGGAGGAAACGACGTTGCCGTCCCCCTCTGTCCCCGTCAGTCCCTCCCTCTCTCCCCCCTCCTTCACTGACACATGGGCCCACAGCTTTAACCCGACGACATCGTCACTGCTGACGCAAGCAGGTGGCCCACCTATCACACCTCACACACACAACGCGGGGTACACTTTATAAAATGCTAGGTGCACCCGGCTAGTGTACACAGAGAGTTAGAAATATATTTTCCTAGCTTAGAAAAATTCCCAAAAAAATTGTAAATAAACTATATGCATTAAGGAAATTAACCATGTAGTTTGCACCTATTTTTATGCACCAAAAAATGCATATAAAATTCTTCCTAGTTAATTAGATATAGAATAAACTTCTAAAATACATAACTTTTAAACCCTAACTCTTTTTTGCATGAAACCACTTCTAAAATTCATCTAAAATCAAACCCTACCATTTGCACCTAGTGCCACCATATAGTTCTATGTTTGCTTTTGCCTTTTCTTTTGCGTATTGCGGTAGTCTTATTCGACCGATACGTCCGGCAGACGACGGTAATCGTCAAGAGGACGAAGACCCAAATTTTGTAGACGTGTCGGAAGGTGACAACAACGAAGGCAAGTCCTAGCTCCCCTCCCTACCATCTTGCTTTAAACCACTGAAATGATAAAACATGACTATGAGATTATTACCCTAGAGAATGAGCTCGGTTAATGAGACATGATTAAGATAAATGGTTATCTTGTTATTTTATGAGAACCACACCATGACTAGATTTAGAGATAATAATGGAACCTAAAACTTGTTAAACCTGAAACTAAACCCCGACATGCGGCGAGTAGTGGTAAACTACAGAGGTAGTTTATCATGGCAGGGATGCCTGGAGAGGATTCTTGTGGGAGATACTCGCCTCGGTCACATAAGGACTGGTTCGTAGTCCCTCTCGCCTAGTGAGTTATTTCGTACAGCCACATGTCTATGTGGGTAGGCTTGGTCTCACACCCCGTTAGATAGATGTATAATATCTACTAAGAGACCGGTGTAGGCAGCGGATTGCCAGGAGCCGATACGAGGGATAGGTTTTCTTCCGTGTCTGGTTGGCGTGGATGCTATGTGATCTTCCACGTTAAGCTTTTGGTTTTTAGGCCGCGTTCGAGCCACTGTTTTCTTGGCCGTGTTCGAGCCATGTTTATCTTTTGTGATGATTTGGTATCACCACGTTTTGGGGGATTTGGTATCTTCCTGGTTTTGTGTTCCAACCCCTAAGAAGCCGTAGTAGAGTTATATGGACATCTAAGATCGCGTACATTCGGGTATGATGTCTCATTAGGTCTATTTCGTCCATTGATCATGGATGAGGTTGCACCTATCGTGTGGGGAAATTTATACACCTCTGCAGAGTTTATTAAATCTATTCGAATAGCCACATCCTTGAAATGGGCAAATGCTAGGATGAGATACAATGATTAACTTTACTTTTATGCGTAATAAAACTGGTAATAGAATTGATGTTAACCCGGGCACCAGTGGGAATGGTAATACTCCACTAGGACCCAACCCTTAATTATAATCACCACTACACTTCTATTTTCACCCAATGGTTAGGGCTTGCTGAGTACGTATGTACTCACCCGTTGTTGACTCACAGACCTCGGCATAGAAGAAGATTATGACTTCGAAGATGAAGCGTACCGCGAGGATTATGTTTCCCGTAAGGAGATACGATCGTAGAAATGTGACATCGAGGCTAGGGTTTCGCCCACGCTCAAGTTGCCTGTGGAATAGGATGTCGCTTTGCTATATAATAATCCCGTTTTAGAAACCACCAATAATATCGTTTCACGGCCGTAGCCTTCCGTTAGATATGTAGCCTATGACCATGCCCCTTGGGCTACTGTTGTAAGACCCTATTTCTATATATCAATAAAGCTCGGAACCTTTTAATATATATATATATATATATATATATATATATATATATATATATGTGTGTGTACTATCCCTGTGATTAGTGCGTATTTGTGTGTAATCCTGGCGTAAATACGGATGCACTGAGGACTCTCAAATTGAGGGACCGACAAATATGATCAGGTATGCTCATGAGAAAAACAACTCTAACTTCCGTCAAGCTGAAGCTGAAGCTTTTAACGATTGCATCAACGACATGTGCCTTATTGAACTACCCCTCCTGGACAGAAGATACACTTGGTCCAACAAACGCAGTGCCCCGACTCTCGAGCGTCTTGATAGAGTTTTCATCAATCTTGCCTAGGATGAGGTCCTTCCCAGCTCTCTCCTTTCTTCCCTTGTAATTACTAGAACTACTTCTGACCATGTACCGCTGAAAGTTGATATCTCTACCTCCATTCCTAAATCTAAGCTCTTTCGCTTTGAGAATTACTAGGTTCAGAATCCCGGTTTCTGGGAGGTTGCTGCCTCAGCGTGGAGTTGTCGGACGAACAACAGTGAACATGCTGCCGTGCTTGCCGCTAAACTGAAAGAAACTCGCTCCGCGCTCAGAAATTGGAGGAAGCAGCGGCCAAACCTAGCACAGCAAGAAAAGGATTGCCGAATAGTAATCAACCTGATGGATCTCGTAGAGGAACGTCGACCCTTATCCCAGTCTGAAACCAATCTAAGGACTGTCATTGTCAGCATCCTTAGCATAGTCACTCATGCAGTCATGCTAAGCTGCTGATGTGGAAACAAAGAAGCAAGGTCAGGGCTGCGGTCGAGGGTGATGAGAACACTCTCTTCTTCCATGCTTGCGCGAACCAACGCCACTGTAAAAACAAAATCTAGATCATTGAGCATGATGGATGTGAGCTTCACAACCACGACCAAAAAGCCGCCGTCCTCCATTTCTTTTATCTTAACCTTCTGGGTTGTCCAAGTGAGACCATTTGGAATTTCCTGCTTGATGATCTTTACCCAGAGGGACCTCTGGCTCTCAGCCACCTAGATGCTCCTTTTGATCGCGATGAGATTCACCTGGCCTATCGGCATATGCACTCCAATGCCAGCCCGGGCCCGGATGGTTTTGGTCCGTTGTTCTTCAAGGCAACATGGTCTACTACCTCTCCCGACTTGTTTGCTCTCTTTGATGCCTTTCACACTCACTCCACTGAGCTGGAACGTCTGAACCGCTCTTATCTGGTGCTCCTCCCTAAAAGAGAAGACGCTCGGAAGCCCCAGGACTTCAGGCCCATAGCACTTCAAAATTCTACTGTCAAAGGCATCTCCAAAGTTCTCACCAATCGCCTGCAACCTCTGATCCCTTCGCTGATTGGTAGTGACCAATCTAGATTTGTGCTGGATCGATGCATAGCCGACAGTTTTGCTTACGCCGCTGAACTGCTCCACTGCTGCTACAGGCGGAACACACCCACCATTGTCCTCAAGCTTGACTTCCATAAAGCTTTTGATTGCGTTAGTTGGGACAGCCTTGATCGTATCCTCCACTGTCGTGGCTTCACTGATAGATGGTGCACTTGGATAACTGAATTGCTGCAAACTGGTAAAACCGCTGTTCTTCTCAATGGCGTCCTCGGGAGGTGGATTAACTGTCGAAAGGGCCACGACAGGCCCTCTCACCCTATCTTTTCATCATTGTTGCCGACGTCCTACGCCGTTTACTTCAGCATCCCTCGCTAGCTACTTGCATTCATCACCCCCTTGTTCCTGGTCAGCCATGCCCCGTTCTTCAGTACGCTGACGACACATTGATCTTCCTCAACTGCTCCTCTGAAGCCATCCTTGCTACCAAAAGAATCCTTGAGCTCTTCGAACTTTCTACTGGTCTTTCCATCAACTATCACAAGACCACTTTCCTCCCCGTTTCCATTCCTTCTGAAACCGCTACTGATCTTGCTACTGTCTTTGGCACCACGGTGTCCTCCTTCCCTCAAACCTACCTTGGTCTCCCCTTATCCCCTCACAAGATCTCGGTGGCCGATTGCCTCCCTTTGATTTCATCCTGTGACAAATACCTCTCGGGCTGGCATACCTCTCTCCTCAACAGGGCCGGGCGACTCACCCTCTCCACTGCTGTTCTTAGCTCCATTCCCCTCCACTTCATGTCTGCTATTCAAGTTCCCAAAACGGTCATCAAAGCAATCGACCGGCGCCGTCGTGCTTTCTTCTGGACTGGCGATGAGGTGTGCCACGGCTCCAAGTGCCTCGTCGCGTGGGAAAATGTTCAAGCAAGCAAGGAAAATGGCGGCCTGGGGGTTAAAGATCTGGAGCTGCAAAATTGTTGCTTGCTCATGAAATTCATTAATAAGCTTTTCTCCCATGAGCCTGCTGTTGGAGTTGTTCCAAATTCACTCCAGAATATAGGCCAGGCTTCTGACGGAGCGAAGCGGAGGCCCGTCGCCGGAGGCTTGGGCCGGAGCGTAGCGGATTCCTGTTTAAAGTTTGGAAGAACTGATAAGGGTCTTATTGGCTATGTGGATTCTGATTATGCTGCTGATCTGGACAGGCGAAGATCACTTACAGGTTATGTGTTTACTGTTGGCAGTTGTGCTGTGAGTTGGAGGGCTACTTTACAGTCAGTTGTTGCTTTGTCTACTACTGAAGCAGAATATATGGCTATTTGTGAAGCGTGCAAAGAATTAATTTGGCTGAAAGGTTTGTACGCTGAGCTTTGTGGAGTTGAATCTTGCATAAGTTTGCACTGTGACAGTCAAAGTGCAATTTACCTCACTAAAGATCAGATGTTCCATGAGAGAACTAAGCACATAGATATCAAGTATCATTTTGTGCGTGATGTGATTGAAGAAGGTAAGCTGAAGGTATGCAAGATTAGTACTCATGATAATCCTGCTGATATGATGACAAAGCCTGTTCCTGTTGCTAAGTTTGAGCTGTGCTCAAACTTAGTTGGTTTAATTGGATAGTCCAAGAGACTATTGTTGGCACCAGTGGTTTTCTATCTTTGTTATGTTCAGGATGAAGGGTTGATTTATGATACAAGATGAATTTGTCTCAAGGTGGAGTTTGTTGGAGTTGTTCCAAATTCACTCCAGAATATAGGCCAGGCTTCTGACGGAGCGAAGCGGAGGCCCGTCGCCGGAGGCTTGGGCCGGAGCGTAGCTCAAACTTGTGATCTTCCGTGTCTGGTTGGCGTGGATGCTATGTGATCTTCCACGTTAAGCTTTTGGTTTTTAGGCCGCGTTCGAGCCACTGTTTTCTTGGCCGTGTTCGAGCCATGTTTATCTTTTGTGATGATTTGGTATCACCACGTTTTGGGGGATTTGGTATCTTCCTGGTTTTGTGTTCCAACCCCTAAGAAGCCGTAGTAGAGTTATATGGACATCTAAGATCGCGTACATTCGGGTATGATGTCTCATTAGGTCTATTTCGTCCATTGATCATGGATGAGGTTGCACCTATCGTGTGGGGAAATTTATACACCTCTGCAGAGTTTATTAAATCTATTCGAATAGCCACATCCTTGAAATGGGCAAATGCTAGGATGAGATACAATGATTAACTTTACTTTTATGCGTAATAAAACTGGTAATAGAATTGATGTTAACCCGGGCACCAGTGGGAATGGTAATACTCCACTAGGACCCAACCCTTAATTATAATCACCACTACACTTCTATTTTCACCCAATGGTTAGGGCTTGCTGAGTACGTATGTACTCACCCGTTGTTGACTCACAGACCTCGGCATAGAAGAAGATTATGACTTCGAAGATGAAGCGTACCGCGAGGATTATGTTTCCCGTAAGGAGATACGATCGTAGAAATGTGACATCGAGGCTAGGGTTTCGCCCACGCTCAAGTTGCCTGTGGAATAGGATGTCGCTTTGCTATATAATAATCCCGTTTTAGAAACCACCAATAATATCGTTTCACGGCCGTAGCCTTCCGTTAGATATGTAGCCTATGACCATGCCCCTTGGGCTACTGTTGTAAGACCCTATTTCTATATATCAATAAAGCTCGGAACCTTTTAATATATATATATATATATATATATATATATATATATATATGTGTGTGTACTATCCCTGTGATTAGTGCGTATTTGTGTGTAATCCTGGCGTAAATACGGATGCACTGAGGACTCTCAAATTGAGGGACCGACAAATATGATCAGGTATGCTCATGAGAAAAACAACTCTAACTTCCGTCAAGCTGAAGCTGAAGCTTTTAACGATTGCATCAACGACATGTGCCTTATTGAACTGCCCCTCCTGGACAGAAGATACACTTGGTCCAACAAACGCAGTGCCCCGACTCTCGAGCGTCTTGATAGAGTTTTCATCAATCTTGCCTAGGATGAGGTCCTTCCCAGCTCTCTCCTTTCTTCCCTTGTAATTACTAGAACTACTTCTGACCATGTACCGCTGAAAGTTGATATCTCTACCTCCATTCCTAAATCTAAGCTCTTTCGCTTTGAGAATTACTAGGTTCAGAATCCCGGTTTCTGGGAGGTTGCTGCCTCAGCGTGGAGTTGTCGGACGAACAACAGTGAACATGCTGCCGTGCTTGCCGCTAAACTGAAAGAAACTCGCTCCGCGCTCAGAAATTGGAGGAAGCAGCGGCCAAACCTAGCACAGCAAGAAAAGGATTGCCGAATAGTAATCAACCTGATGGATCTCGTAGAGGAACGTCGACCCTTATCCCAGTCTGAAACCAATCTAAGGACTGTCATTGTCAGCATCCTTAGCATAGTCACTCATGCAGTCATGCTAAGCTGCTGATGTGGAAACAAAGAAGCAAGGTCAGGGCTGCGGTCGAGGGTGATGAGAACACTCTCTTCTTCCATGCTTGCGCGAACCAACGCCACTGTAAAAACAAAATCTAGATCATTGAGCATGATGGATGTGAGCTTCACAACCACGACCAAAAAGCCGCCGTCCTCCATTTCTTTTATCTTAACCTTCTGGGTTGTCCAAGTGAGACCATTTGGAATTTCCTGCTTGATGATCTTTACCCAGAGGGACCTCTGGCTCTCAGCCACCTAGATGCTCCTTTTGATCGCGATGAGATTCACCTGGCCTATCGGCATATGCACTCCAATGCCAGCCCGGGCCCGGATGGTTTTGGTCCGTTGTTCTTCAAGGCAACATGGTCTACTACCTCTCCCGACTTGTTTGCTCTCTTTGATGCCTTTCACACTCACTCCACTGAGCTGGAACGTCTGAACCGCTCTTATCTGGTGCTCCTCCCTAAAAGAGAAGACGCTCGGAAGCCCCAGGACTTCAGGCCCATAGCACTTCAAAATTCTACTGTCAAAGGCATCTCCAAAGTTCTCACCAATCGCCTGCAACCTCTGATCCCTTCGCTGATTGGTAGTGACCAATCTAGATTTGTGCTGGATCGATGCATAGCCGACAGTTTTGCTTACGCCGCTGAACTGCTCCACTGCTGCTACAGGCGGAACACACCCACCATTGTCCTCAAGCTTGACTTCCATAAAGCTTTTGATTGCGTTAGTTGGGACAGCCTTGATCGTATCCTCCACTGTCGTGGCTTCACTGATAGATGGTGCACTTGGATAACTGAATTGCTGCAAACTGGTAAAACCGCTGTTCTTCTCAATGGCGTCCCCGGGAGGTGGATTAACTGTCGAAAGGGCCACGACAGGCCCTCTCACCCTATCTTTTCATCATTGTTGCCGACGTCCTACGCCGTTTACTTCAGCATCCCTCGCTAGCTACTTGCATTCATCACCCCCTTGTTCCTGGTCAGCCATGCCCCGTTCTTCAGTACGCTGACGACACATTGATCTTCCTCAACTGCTCCTCTGAAGCCATCCTTGCTACCAAAAGAATCCTTGAGCTCTTCGAACTTTCTACTGGTCTTTCCATCAACTATCACAAGACCACTTTCCTCCCCGTTTCCATTCCTTCTGAAACCGCTACTGATCTTGCTACTGTCTTTGGCACCACGGTGTCCTCCTTCCCTCAAACCTACCTTGGTCTCCCCTTATCCCCTCACAAGATCTCGGTGGCCGATTGCCTCCCTTTGATTTCATCCTGTGACAAATACCTCTCGGGCTGGCATACCTCTCTCCTCAACAGGGCCGGGCGACTCACCCTCTCCACTGCTGTTCTTAGCTCCATTCCCCTCCACTTCATGTCTGCTATTCAAGTTCCCAAAACGGTCATCAAAGCAATCGACCGGCGCCGTCGTGCTTTCTTCTGGACTGGCGATGAGGTGTGCCACGGCTCCAAGTGCCTCGTCGCGTGGGAAAATGTTCAAGCAAGCAAGGAAAATGGCGGCCTGGGGGTTAAAGATCTGGAGCTGCAAAATTGTTGCTTGCTCATGAAATTCATTAATAAGCTTTTCTCCCATGAGCCTGCTGTTGGAGTTGTTCCAAATTCACTCCAGAATATAGGCCAGGCTTCTGACGGAGCGAAGCGGAGGCCCGTCGCCGGAGGCTTGGGCCGGAGCGTAGCGGATTCCTGTTTAAAGTTTGGAAGAACTGATAAGGGTCTTATTGGCTATGTGGATTCTGATTATGCTGCTGATCTGGACAGGCGAAGATCACTTACAGGTTATGTGTTTACTGTTGGCAGTTGTGCTGTGAGTTGGAGGGCTACTTTACAGTCAGTTGTTGCTTTGTCTACTACTGAAGCAGAATATATGGCTATTTGTGAAGCGTGCAAAGAATTAATTTGGCTGAAAGGTTTGTACGCTGAGCTTTGTGGAGTTGAATCTTGCATAAGTTTGCACTGTGACAGTCAAAGTGCAATTTACCTCACTAAAGATCAGATGTTCCATGAGAGAACTAAGCACATAGATATCAAGTATCATTTTGTGCGTGATGTGATTGAAGAAGGTAAGCTGAAGGTATGCAAGATTAGTACTCATGATAATCCTGCTGATATGATGACAAAGCCTGTTCCTGTTGCTAAGTTTGAGCTGTGCTCAAACTTAGTTGGTTTAATTGGATAGTCCAAGAGACTATTGTTGGCACCAGTGGTTTTCTATCTTTGTTATGTTCAGGATGAAGGGTTGATTTATGATACAAGATGAATTTGTCTCAAGGTGGAGTTTGTTGGAGTTGTTCCAAATTCACTCCAGAATATAGGCCAGGCTTCTGACGGAGCGAAGCGGAGGCCCGTCGCCGGAGGCTTGGGCCGGAGCGTAGCTCAAACTTGTGATCTTCCGTGTCTGGTTGGCGTGGATGCTATGTGATCTTCCACGTTAAGCTTTTGGTTTTTAGGCCGCGTTCGAGCCACTGTTTTCTTGGCCGTGTTCGAGCCATGTTTATCTTTTGTGATGATTTGGTATCACCACGTTTTGGGGGATTTGGTATCTTCCTGGTTTTGTGTTCCAACCCCTAAGAAGCCGTAGTAGAGTTATATGGACATCTAAGATCGCGTACATTCGGGTATGATGTCTCATTAGGTCTATTTCGTCCATTGATCATGGATGAGGTTGCACCTATCGTGTGGGGAAATTTATACACCTCTGCAGAGTTTATTAAATCTATTCGAATAGCCACATCCTTGAAATGGGCAAATGCTAGGATGAGATACAATGATTAACTTTACTTTTATGCGTAATAAAACTGGTAATAGAATTGATGTTAACCCGGGCACCAGTGGGAATGGTAATACTCCACTAGGACCCAACCCTTAATTATAATCACCACTACACTTCTATTTTCACCCAATGGTTAGGGCTTGCTGAGTACGTATGTACTCACCCGTTGTTGACTCACAGACCTCGGCATAGAAGAAGATTATGACTTCGAAGATGAAGCGTACCGCGAGGATTATGTTTCCCGTAAGGAGATACGATCGTAGAAATGTGACATCGAGGCTAGGGTTTCGCCCACGCTCAAGTTGCCTGTGGAATAGGATGTCGCTTTGCTATATAATAATCCCGTTTTAGAAACCACCAATAATATCGTTTCACGGCCGTAGCCTTCCGTTAGATATGTAGCCTATGACCATGCCCCTTGGGCTACTGTTGTAAGACCCTATTTCTATATATCAATAAAGCTCGGAACCTTTTAATATATATATATATATATATATGTGTGTGTGTGTACTATCCCTGTGATTAGTGCGTATTTGTGTGTAATCCTGGCGTAAATACGGATGCACTGAGGACTCTCAAATTGAGGGACCGACAAATATGATCAGGTATGCTCATGAGAAAAACAACTCTAACTTCCGTCAAGCTGAAGCTGAAGCTTTTAACGATTGCATCAACGACATGTGCCTTATTGAACTGCCCCTCCTGGACAGAAGATACACTTGGTCCAACAAACGCAGTGCCCCGACTCTCGAGCGTCTTGATAGAGTTTTCATCAATCTTGCCTAGGATGAGGTCCTTCCCAGCTCTCTCCTTTCTTCCCTTGTAATTACTAGAACTACTTCTGACCATGTACCGCTGAAAGTTGATATCTCTACCTCCATTCCTAAATCTAAGCTCTTTCGCTTTGAGAATTACTAGGTTCAGAATCCCGGTTTCTGGGAGGTTGCTGCCTCAGCGTGGAGTTGTCGGACGAACAACAGTGAACATGCTGCCGTGCTTGCCGCTAAACTGAAAGAAACTCGCTCCGTGCTCAGAAATTGGAGGAAGCAGCGGCCAAACCTAGCACAGCAAGAAAAGGATTGCCGAATAGTAATCAACCTGATGGATCTCGTAGAGGAACGTCGACCCTTATCCCAGTCTGAAACCAATCTAAGGACTGTCATTGTCAGCATCCTTAGCATAGTCACTCATGCAGTCATGCTAAGCTGCTGATGTGGAAACAAAGAAGCAAGGTCAGGGCTGCGGTCGAGGGTGATGAGAACACTCTCTTCTTCCATGCTTGCGCGAACCAACGCCACTGTAAAAACAAAATCTAGATCATTGAGCATGATGGATGTGAGCTTCACAACCACGACCAAAAAGCCGCCGTCCTCCATTTCTTTTATCTTAACCTTCTGGGTTGTCCAAGTGAGACCATTTGGAATTTCCTGCTTGATGATCTTTACCCAGAGGGACCTCTGGCTCTCAGCCACCTAGATGCTCCTTTTGATCGCGATGAGATTCACCTGGCCTATCGGCATATGCACTCCAATGCCAGCCCGGGCCCGGATGGTTTTGGTCCGTTGTTCTTCAAGGCAACATGGTCTACTACCTCTCCCGACTTGTTTGCTCTCTTTGATGCCTTTCACACTCACTCCACTGAGCTGGAACGTCTGAACCGCTCTTATCTGGTGCTCCTCCCTAAAAGAGAAGACGCTCGGAAGCCCCAGGACTTCAGGCCCATAGCACTTCAAAATTCTACTGTCAAAGGCATCTCCAAAGTTCTCACCAATCGCCTGCAACCTCTGATCCCTTCGCTGATTGGTAGTGACCAATCTAGATTTGTGCTGGATCGATGCATAGCCGACAGTTTTGCTTACGCCGCTGAACTGCTCCACTGCTGCTACAGGCGGAACACACCCACCATTGTCCTCAAGCTTGACTTCCATAAAGCTTTTGATTGCGTTAGTTGGGACAGCCTTGATCGTATCCTCCACTGTCGTGGCTTCACTGATAGATGGTGCACTTGGATAACTGAATTGCTGCAAACTGGTAAAACCGCTGTTCTTCTCAATGGCGTCCCCGGGAGGTGGATTAACTGTCGAAAGGGCCACGACAGGCCCTCTCACCCTATCTTTTCATCATTGTTGCCGACGTCCTACGCCGTTTACTTCAGCATCCCTCGCTAGCTACTTGCATTCATCACCCCCTTGTTCCTGGTCAGCCATGCCCCGTTCTTCAGTACGCTGACGACACATTGATCTTCCTCAACTGCTCCTCTGAAGCCATCCTTGCTACCAAAAGAATCCTTGAGCTCTTCGAACTTTCTACTGGTCTTTCCATCAACTATCACAAGACCACTTTCCTCCCCGTTTCCATTCCTTCTGAAACCGCTACTGATCTTGCTACTGTCTTTGGCACCACGGTGTCCTCCTTCCCTCAAACCTACCTTGGTCTCCCCTTATCCCCTCACAAGATCTCGGTGGCCGATTGCCTCCCTTTGATTTCATCCTGTGACAAATACCTCTCGGGCTGGCATACCTCTCTCCTCAACAGGGCCGGGCGACTCACCCTCTCCACTGCTGTTCTTAGCTCCATTCCCCTCCACTTCATGTCTGCTATTCAAGTTCCCAAAACGGTCATCAAAGCAATCGACCGGCGCCGTCGTGCTTTCTTCTGGACTGGCGATGAGGTGTGCCACGGCTCCAAGTGCCTCGTCGCGTGGGAAAATGTTCAAGCAAGCAAGGAAAATGGCGGCCTGGGGGTTAAAGATCTGGAGCTGCAAAATTGTTGCTTGCTCATGAAATTCATTAATAAGCTTTTCTCCCATGAGCCTGCTGTTGGAGTTGTTCCAAATTCACTCCAGAATATAGGCCAGGCTTCTGACGGAGCGAAGCGGAGGCCCGTCGCCGGAGGCTTGGGCCGGAGCGTAGCGGATTCCTGTTTAAAGTTTGGAAGAACTGATAAGGGTCTTATTGGCTATGTGGATTCTGATTATGCTGCTGATCTGGACAGGCGAAGATCACTTACAGGTTATGTGTTTACTGTTGGCAGTTGTGCTGTGAGTTGGAGGGCTACTTTACAGTCAGTTGTTGCTTTGTCTACTACTGAAGCAGAATATATGGCTATTTGTGAAGCGTGCAAAGAATTAATTTGGCTGAAAGGTTTGTACGCTGAGCTTTGTGGAGTTGAATCTTGCATAAGTTTGCACTGTGACAGTCAAAGTGCAATTTACCTCACTAAAGATCAGATGTTCCATGAGAGAACTAAGCACATAGATATCAAGTATCATTTTGTGCGTGATGTGATTGAAGAAGGTAAGCTGAAGGTATGCAAGATTAGTACTCATGATAATCCTGCTGATATGATGACAAAGCCTGTTCCTGTTGCTAAGTTTGAGCTGTGCTCAAACTTAGTTGGTTTAATTGGATAGTCCAAGAGACTATTGTTGGCACCAGTGGTTTTCTATCTTTGTTATGTTCAGGATGAAGGGTTGATTTATGATACAAGATGAATTTGTCTCAAGGTGGAGTTTGTTGGAGTTGTTCCAAATTCACTCCAGAATATAGGCCAGGCTTCTGACGGAGCGAAGCGGAGGCCCGTCGCCGGAGGCTTGGGCCGGAGCGTAGCTCAAACTTGTGATCTTCCGTGTCTGGTTGGCGTGGATGCTATGTGATCTTCCACGTTAAGCTTTTGGTTTTTAGGCCGCGTTCGAGCCACTGTTTTCTTGGCCGTGTTCGAGCCATGTTTATCTTTTGTGATGATTTGGTATCACCACGTTTTGGGGGATTTGGTATCTTCCTGGTTTTGTGTTCCAACCCCTAAGAAGCCGTAGTAGAGTTATATGGACATCTAAGATCGCGTACATTCGGGTATGATGTCTCATTAGGTCTATTTCGTCCATTGATCATGGATGAGGTTGCACCTATCGTGTGGGGAAATTTATACACCTCTGCAGAGTTTATTAAATCTATTCGAATAGCCACATCCTTGAAATGGGCAAATGCTAGGATGAGATACAATGATTAACTTTACTTTTATGCGTAATAAAACTGGTAATAGAATTGATGTTAACCCGGGCACCAGTGGGAATGGTAATACTCCACTAGGACCCAACCCTTAATTATAATCACCACTACACTTCTATTTTCACCCAATGGTTAGGGCTTGCTGAGTACGTATGTACTCACCCGTTGTTGACTCACAGACCTCGGCATAGAAGAAGATTATGACTTCGAAGATGAAGCGTACCGCGAGGATTATGTTTCCCGTAAGGAGATACGATCGTAGAAATGTGACATCGAGGCTAGGGTTTCGCCCACGCTCAAGTTGCCTGTGGAATAGGATGTCGCTTTGCTATATAATAATCCCGTTTTAGAAACCACCAATAATATCGTTTCACGGCCGTAGCCTTCCGTTAGATATGTAGCCTATGACCATGCCCCTTGGGCTACTGTTGTAAGACCCTATTTCTATATATCAATAAAGCTCGGGACCTTTTAATATATATATATATATATATATGTGTGTGTGTGTACTATCCCTGTGATTAGTGCGTATTTGTGTGTAATCCTGGCGTAAATACGGATGCACTGAGGACTCTCAAATTGAGGGACCGACAAATATGATCAGGTATGCTCATGAGAAAAACAACTCTAACTTCCGTCAAGCTGAAGCTGAAGCTTTTAACGATTGCATCAACGACATGTGCCTTATTGAACTGCCCCTCCTGGACAGAAGATACACTTGGTCCAACAAACGCAGTGCCCCGACTCTCGAGCGTCTTGATAGAGTTTTCATCAATCTTGCCTAGGATGAGGTCCTTCCCAGCTCTCTCCTTTCTTCCCTTGTAATTACTAGAACTACTTCTGACCATGTACCGCTGAAAGTTGATATCTCTACCTCCATTCCTAAATCTAAGCTCTTTCGCTTTGAGAATTACTAGGTTCAGAATCCCGGTTTCTGGGAGGTTGCTGCCTCAGCGTGGAGTTGTCGGACGAACAACAGTGAACATGCTGCCGTGCTTGCCGCTAAACTGAAAGAAACTCGCTCCGCGCTCAGAAATTGGAGGAAGCAGCGGCCAAACCTAGCACAGCAAGAAAAGGATTGCCGAATAGTAATCAACCTGATGGATCTCGTAGAGGAACGTCGACCCTTATCCCAGTCTGAAACCAATCTAAGGACTGTCATTGTCAGCATCCTTAGCATAGTCACTCATGCAGTCATGCTAAGCTGCTGATGTGGAAACAAAGAAGCAAGGTCAGGGCTGCGGTCGAGGGTGATGAGAACACTCTCTTCTTCCATGCTTGCGCGAACCAACGCCACTGTAAAAACAAAATCTAGATCATTGAGCATGATGGATGTGAGCTTCACAACCACGACCAAAAAGCCGCCGTCCTCCATTTCTTTTATCTTAACCTTCTGGGTTGTCCAAGTGAGACCATTTGGAATTTCCTGCTTGATGATCTTTACCCAGAGGGACCTCTGGCTCTCAGCCACCTAGATGCTCCTTTTGATCGCGATGAGATTCACCTGGCCTATCGGCATATGCACTCCAATGCCAGCCCGGGCCCGGATGGTTTTGGTCCGTTGTTCTTCAAGGCAACATGGTCTACTACCTCTCCCGACTTGTTTGCTCTCTTTGATGCCTTTCACACTCACTCCACTGAGCTGGAACGTCTGAACCGCTCTTATCTGGTGCTCCTCCCTAAAAGAGAAGACGCTCGGAAGCCCCAGGACTTCAGGCCCATAGCACTTCAAAATTCTACTGTCAAAGGCATCTCCAAAGTTCTCACCAATCGCCTGCAACCTCTGATCCCTTCGCTGATTGGTAGTGACCAATCTAGATTTGTGCTGGATCGATGCATAGCCGACAGTTTTGCTTACGCCGCTGAACTGCTCCACTGCTGCTACAGGCGGAACACACCCACCATTGTCCTCAAGCTTGACTTCCATAAAGCTTTTGATTGCGTTAGTTGGGACAGCCTTGATCGTATCCTCCACTGTCGTGGCTTCACTGATAGATGGTGCACTTGGATAACTGAATTGCTGCAAACTGGTAAAACCGCTGTTCTTCTCAATGGCGTCCCCGGGAGGTGGATTAACTGTCGAAAGGGCCACGACAGGCCCTCTCACCCTATCTTTTCATCATTGTTGCCGACGTCCTACGCCGTTTACTTCAGCATCCCTCGCTAGCTACTTGCATTCATCACCCCCTTGTTCCTGGTCAGCCATGCCCCGTTCTTCAGTACGCTGACGACACATTGATCTTCCTCAACTGCTCCTCTGAAGCCATCCTTGCTACCAAAAGAATCCTTGAGCTCTTCGAACTTTCTACTGGTCTTTCCATCAACTATCACAAGACCACTTTCCTCCCCGTTTCCATTCCTTCTGAAACCGCTACTGATCTTGCTACTGTCTTTGGCACCACGGTGTCCTCCTTCCCTCAAACCTACCTTGGTCTCCCCTTATCCCCTCACAAGATCTCGGTGGCCGATTGCCTCCCTTTGATTTCATCCTGTGACAAATACCTCTCGGGCTGGCATACCTCTCTCCTCAACAGGGCCGGGCGACTCACCCTCTCCACTGCTGTTCTTAGCTCCATTCCCCTCCACTTCATGTCTGCTATTCAAGTTCCCAAAACGGTCATCAAAGCAATCGACCGGCGCCGTCGTGCTTTCTTCTGGACTGGCGATGAGGTGTGCCACGGCTCCAAGTGCCTCGTCGCGTGGGAAAATGTTCAAGCAAGCAAGGAAAATGGCGGCCTGGGGGTTAAAGATCTGGAGCTGCAAAATTGTTGCTTGCTCATGAAATTCATTAATAAGCTTTTCTCCCATGAGCCTGCTGTTGGAGTTGTTCCAAATTCACTCCAGAATATAGGCCAGGCTTCTGACGGAGCGAAGCGGAGGCCCGTCGCCGGAGGCTTGGGCCGGAGCGTAGCGGATTCCTGTTTAAAGTTTGGAAGAACTGATAAGGGTCTTATTGGCTATGTGGATTCTGATTATGCTGCTGATCTGGACAGGCGAAGATCACTTACAGGTTATGTGTTTACTGTTGGCAGTTGTGCTGTGAGTTGGAGGGCTACTTTACAGTCAGTTGTTGCTTTGTCTACTACTGAAGCAGAATATATGGCTATTTGTGAAGCGTGCAAAGAATTAATTTGGCTGAAAGGTTTGTACGCTGAGCTTTGTGGAGTTGAATCTTGCATAAGTTTGCACTGTGACAGTCAAAGTGCAATTTACCTCACTAAAGATCAGATGTTCCATGAGAGAACTAAGCACATAGATATCAAGTATCATTTTGTGCGTGATGTGATTGAAGAAGGTAAGCTGAAGGTATGCAAGATTAGTACTCATGATAATCCTGCTGATATGATGACAAAGCCTGTTCCTGTTGCTAAGTTTGAGCTGTGCTCAAACTTAGTTGGTTTAATTGGATAGTCCAAGAGACTATTGTTGGCACCAGTGGTTTTCTATCTTTGTTATGTTCAGGATGAAGGGTTGATTTATGATACAAGATGAATTTGTCTCAAGGTGGAGTTTGTTGGAGTTGTTCCAAATTCACTCCAGAATATAGGCCAGGCTTCTGACGGAGCGAAGCGGAGGCCCGTCGCCGGAGGCTTGGGCCGGAGCGTAGCTCAAACTTGTGATCTTCCGTGTCTGGTTGGCGTGGATGCTATGTGATCTTCCACGTTAAGCTTTTGGTTTTTAGGCCGCGTTCGAGCCACTGTTTTCTTGGCCGTGTTCGAGCCATGTTTATCTTTTGTGATGATTTGGTATCACCACGTTTTGGGGGATTTGGTATCTTCCTGGTTTTGTGTTCCAACCCCTAAGAAGCCGTAGTAGAGTTATATGGACATCTAAGATCGCGTACATTCGGGTATGATGTCTCATTAGGTCTATTTCGTCCATTGATCATGGATGAGGTTGCACCTATCGTGTGGGGAAATTTATACACCTCTGCAGAGTTTATTAAATCTATTCGAATAGCCACATCCTTGAAATGGGCAAATGCTAGGATGAGATACAATGATTAACTTTACTTTTATGCGTAATAAAACTGGTAATAGAATTGATGTTAACCCGGGCACCAGTGGGAATGGTAATACTCCACTAGGACCCAACCCTTAATTATAATCACCACTACACTTCTATTTTCACCCAATGGTTAGGGCTTGCTGAGTACGTATGTACTCACCCGTTGTTGACTCACAGACCTCGGCATAGAAGAAGATTATGACTTCGAAGATGAAGCGTACCGCGAGGATTATGTTTCCCGTAAGGAGATACGATCGTAGAAATGTGACATCGAGGCTAGGGTTTCGCCCACGCTCAAGTTGCCTGTGGAATAGGATGTCGCTTTGCTATATAATAATCCCGTTTTAGAAACCACCAATAATATCGTTTCACGGCCGTAGCCTTCCGTTAGATATGTAGCCTATGACCATGCCCCTTGGGCTACTGTTGTAAGACCCTATTTCTATATATCAATAAAGCTCGGAACCTTTTAATATATATATATATATATATATATATATATAGTGTGTGTGTACTATCCCTGTGATTAGTGCGTATTTGTGTGTAATCCTGGCGTAAATACGGATGCACTGAGGACTCTCAAATTGAGGGACCGACAAATATGATCAGGTATGCTCATGAGAAAAACAACTCTAACTTCCGTCAAGCTGAAGCTGAAGCTTTTAACGATTGCATCAACGACATGTGCCTTATTGAACTGCCCCTCCTGGACAGAAGATACACTTGGTCCAACAAACGCAGTGCCCCGACTCTCGAGCGTCTTGATAGAGTTTTCATCAATCTTGCCTAGGATGAGGTCCTTCCCAGCTCTCTCCTTTCTTCCCTTGTAATTACTAGAACTACTTCTGACCATGTACCGCTGAAAGTTGATATCTCTACCTCCATTCCTAAATCTAAGCTCTTTCGCTTTGAGAATTACTAGGTTCAGAATCCCGGTTTCTGGGAGGTTGCTGCCTCAGCGTGGAGTTGTCGGACGAACAACAGTGAACATGCTGCCGTGCTTGCCGCTAAACTGAAAGAAACTCGCTCCGCGCTCAGAAATTGGAGGAAGCAGCGGCCAAACCTAGCACAGCAAGAAAAGGATTGCCGAATAGTAATCAACCTGATGGATCTCGTAGAGGAACGTCGACCCTTATCCCAGTCTGAAACCAATCTAAGGACTGTCATTGTCAGCATCCTTAGCATAGTCACTCATGCAGTCATGCTAAGCTGCTGATGTGGAAACAAAGAAGCAAGGTCAGGGCTGCGGTCGAGGGTGATGAGAACACTCTCTTCTTCCATGCTTGCGCGAACCAACGCCACTGTAAAAACAAAATCTAGATCATTGAGCATGATGGATGTGAGCTTCACAACCACGACCAAAAAGCCGCCGTCCTCCATTTCTTTTATCTTAACCTTCTGGGTTGTCCAAGTGAGACCATTTGGAATTTCCTGCTTGATGATCTTTACCCAGAGGGACCTCTGGCTCTCAGCCACCTAGATGCTCCTTTTGATCGCGATGAGATTCACCTGGCCTATCGGCATATGCACTCCAATGCCAGCCCGGGCCCGGATGGTTTTGGTCCGTTGTTCTTCAAGGCAACATGGTCTACTACCTCTCCCGACTTGTTTGCTCTCTTTGATGCCTTTCACACTCACTCCACTGAGCTGGAACGTCTGAACCGCTCTTATCTGGTGCTCCTCCCTAAAAGAGAAGACGCTCGGAAGCCCCAGGACTTCAGGCCCATAGCACTTCAAAATTCTACTGTCAAAGGCATCTCCAAAGTTCTCACCAATCGCCTGCAACCTCTGATCCCTTCGCTGATTGGTAGTGACCAATCTAGATTTGTGCTGGATCGATGCATAGCCGACAGTTTTGCTTACGCCGCTGAACTGCTCCACTGCTGCTACAGGCGGAACACACCCACCATTGTCCTCAAGCTTGACTTCCATAAAGCTTTTGATTGCGTTAGTTGGGACAGCCTTGATCGTATCCTCCACTGTCGTGGCTTCACTGATAGATGGTGCACTTGGATAACTGAATTGCTGCAAACTGGTAAAACCGCTGTTCTTCTCAATGGCGTCCCCGGGAGGTGGATTAACTGTCGAAAGGGCCACGACAGGCCCTCTCACCCTATCTTTTCATCATTGTTGCCGACGTCCTACGCCGTTTACTTCAGCATCCCTCGCTAGCTACTTGCATTCATCACCCCCTTGTTCCTGGTCAGCCATGCCCCGTTCTTCAGTACGCTGACGACACATTGATCTTCCTCAACTGCTCCTCTGAAGCCATCCTTGCTACCAAAAGAATCCTTGAGCTCTTCGAACTTTCTACTGGTCTTTCCATCAACTATCACAAGACCACTTTCCTCCCCGTTTCCATTCCTTCTGAAACCGCTACTGATCTTGCTACTGTCTTTGGCACCACGGTGTCCTCCTTCCCTCAAACCTACCTTGGTCTCCCCTTATCCCCTCACAAGATCTCGGTGGCCGATTGCCTCCCTTTGATTTCATCCTGTGACAAATACCTCTCGGGCTGGCATACCTCTCTCCTCAACAGGGCCGGGCGACTCACCCTCTCCACTGCTGTTCTTAGCTCCATTCCCCTCCACTTCATGTCTGCTATTCAAGTTCCCAAAACGGTCATCAAAGCAATCGACCGGCGCCGTCGTGCTTTCTTCTGGACTGGCGATGAGGTGTGCCACGGCTCCAAGTGCCTCGTCGCGTGGGAAAATGTTCAAGCAAGCAAGGAAAATGGCGGCCTGGGGGTTAAAGATCTGGAGCTGCAAAATTGTTGCTTGCTCATGAAATTCATTAATAAGCTTTTCTCCCATGAGCCTGCTGTTGGAGTTGTTCCAAATTCACTCCAGAATATAGGCCAGGCTTCTGACGGAGCGAAGCGGAGGCCCGTCGCCGGAGGCTTGGGCCGGAGCGTAGCGGATTCCTGTTTAAAGTTTGGAAGAACTGATAAGGGTCTTATTGGCTATGTGGATTCTGATTATGCTGCTGATCTGGACAGGCGAAGATCACTTACAGGTTATGTGTTTACTGTTGGCAGTTGTGCTGTGAGTTGGAGGGCTACTTTACAGTCAGTTGTTGCTTTGTCTACTACTGAAGCAGAATATATGGCTATTTGTGAAGCGTGCAAAGAATTAATTTGGCTGAAAGGTTTGTACGCTGAGCTTTGTGGAGTTGAATCTTGCATAAGTTTGCACTGTGACAGTCAAAGTGCAATTTACCTCACTAAAGATCAGATGTTCCATGAGAGAACTAAGCACATAGATATCAAGTATCATTTTGTGCGTGATGTGATTGAAGAAGGTAAGCTGAAGGTATGCAAGATTAGTACTCATGATAATCCTGCTGATATGATGACAAAGCCTGTTCCTGTTGCTAAGTTTGAGCTGTGCTCAAACTTAGTTGGTTTAATTGGATAGTCCAAGAGACTATTGTTGGCACCAGTGGTTTTCTATCTTTGTTATGTTCAGGATGAAGGGTTGATTTATGATACAAGATGAATTTGTCTCAAGGTGGAGTTTGTTGGAGTTGTTCCAAATTCACTCCAGAATATAGGCCAGGCTTCTGACGGAGCGAAGCGGAGGCCCGTCGCCGGAGGCTTGGGCCGGAGCGTAGCTCAAACTTGTGATCTTCCGTGTCTGGTTGGCGTGGATGCTATGTGATCTTCCACGTTAAGCTTTTGGTTTTTAGGCCGCGTTCGAGCCACTGTTTTCTTGGCCGTGTTCGAGCCATGTTTATCTTTTGTGATGATTTGGTATCACCACGTTTTGGGGGATTTGGTATCTTCCTGGTTTTGTGTTCCAACCCCTAAGAAGCCGTAGTAGAGTTATATGGACATCTAAGATCGCGTACATTCGGGTATGATGTCTCATTAGGTCTATTTCGTCCATTGATCATGGATGAGGTTGCACCTATCGTGTGGGGAAATTTATACACCTCTGCAGAGTTTATTAAATCTATTCGAATAGCCACATCCTTGAAATGGGCAAATGCTAGGATGAGATACAATGATTAACTTTACTTTTATGCGTAATAAAACTGGTAATAGAATTGATGTTAACCCGGGCACCAGTGGGAATGGTAATACTCCACTAGGACCCAACCCTTAATTATAATCACCACTACACTTCTATTTTCACCCAATGGTTAGGGCTTGCTGAGTACGTATGTACTCACCCGTTGTTGACTCACAGACCTCGGCATAGAAGAAGATTATGACTTCGAAGATGAAGCGTACCGCGAGGATTATGTTTCCCGTAAGGAGATACGATCGTAGAAATGTGACATCGAGGCTAGGGTTTCGCCCACGCTCAAGTTGCCTGTGGAATAGGATGTCGCTTTGCTATATAATAATCCCGTTTTAGAAACCACCAATAATATCGTTTCACGGCCGTAGCCTTCCGTTAGATATGTAGCCTATGACCATGCCCCTTGGGCTACTGTTGTAAGACCCTATTTCTATATATCAATAAAGCTCGGAACCTTTTAATATATATATATATATATATATATGTGTGTGTGTGTACTATCCCTGTGATTAGTGCGTATTTGTGTGTAATCCTGGCGTAAATACGGATGCACTGAGGACTCTCAAATTGAGGGACCGACAAATATGATCAGGTATGCTCATGAGAAAAACAACTCTAACTTCCGTCAAGCTGAAGCTGAAGCTTTTAACGATTGCATCAACGACATGTGCCTTATTGAACTGCCCCTCCTGGACAGAAGATACACTTGGTCCAACAAACGCAGTGCCCCGACTCTCGAGCGTCTTGATAGAGTTTTCATCAATCTTGCCTAGGATGAGGTCCTTCCCAGCTCTCTCCTTTCTTCCCTTGTAATTACTAGAACTACTTCTGACCATGTACCGCTGAAAGTTGATATCTCTACCTCCATTCCTAAATCTAAGCTCTTTCGCTTTGAGAATTACTAGGTTCAGAATCCCGGTTTCTGGGAGGTTGCTGCCTCAGCGTGGAGTTGTCGGACGAACAACAGTGAACATGCTGCCGTGCTTGCCGCTAAACTGAAAGAAACTCGCTCCGCGCTCAGAAATTGGAGGAAGCAGCGGCCAAACCTAGCACAGCAAGAAAAGGATTGCCGAATAGTAATCAACCTGATGGATCTCGTAGAGGAACGTCGACCCTTATCCCAGTCTGAAACCAATCTAAGGACTGTCATTGTCAGCATCCTTAGCATAGTCACTCATGCAGTCATGCTAAGCTGCTGATGTGGAAACAAAGAAGCAAGGTCAGGGCTGCGGTCGAGGGTGATGAGAACACTCTCTTCTTCCATGCTTGCGCGAACCAACGCCACTGTAAAAACAAAATCTAGATCATTGAGCATGATGGATGTGAGCTTCACAACCACGACCAAAAAGCCGCCGTCCTCCATTTCTTTTATCTTAACCTTCTGGGTTGTCCAAGTGAGACCATTTGGAATTTCCTGCTTGATGATCTTTACCCAGAGGGACCTCTGGCTCTCAGCCACCTAGATGCTCCTTTTGATCGCGATGAGATTCACCTGGCCTATCGGCATATGCACTCCAATGCCAGCCCGGGCCCGGATGGTTTTGGTCCGTTGTTCTTCAAGGCAACATGGTCTACTACCTCTCCCGACTTGTTTGCTCTCTTTGATGCCTTTCACACTCACTCCACTGAGCTGGAACGTCTGAACCGCTCTTATCTGGTGCTCCTCCCTAAAAGAGAAGACGCTCGGAAGCCCCAGGACTTCAGGCCCATAGCACTTCAAAATTCTACTGTCAAAGGCATCTCCAAAGTTCTCACCAATCGCCTGCAACCTCTGATCCCTTCGCTGATTGGTAGTGACCAATCTAGATTTGTGCTGGATCGATGCATAGCCGACAGTTTTGCTTACGCCGCTGAACTGCTCCACTGCTGCTACAGGCGGAACACACCCACCATTGTCCTCAAGCTTGACTTCCATAAAGCTTTTGATTGCGTTAGTTGGGACAGCCTTGATCGTATCCTCCACTGTCGTGGCTTCACTGATAGATGGTGCACTTGGATAACTGAATTGCTGCAAACTGGTAAAACCGCTGTTCTTCTCAATGGCGTCCCCGGGAGGTGGATTAACTGTCGAAAGGGCCACGACAGGCCCTCTCACCCTATCTTTTCATCATTGTTGCCGACGTCCTACGCCGTTTACTTCAGCATCCCTCGCTAGCTACTTGCATTCATCACCCCCTTGTTCCTGGTCAGCCATGCCCCGTTCTTCAGTACGCTGACGACACATTGATCTTCCTCAACTGCTCCTCTGAAGCCATCCTTGCTACCAAAAGAATCCTTGAGCTCTTCGAACTTTCTACTGGTCTTTCCATCAACTATCACAAGACCACTTTCCTCCCCGTTTCCATTCCTTCTGAAACCGCTACTGATCTTGCTACTGTCTTTGGCACCACGGTGTCCTCCTTCCCTCAAACCTACCTTGGTCTCCCCTTATCCCCTCACAAGATCTCGGTGGCCGATTGCCTCCCTTTGATTTCATCCTGTGACAAATACCTCTCGGGCTGGCATACCTCTCTCCTCAACAGGGCCGGGCGACTCACCCTCTCCACTGCTGTTCTTAGCTCCATTCCCCTCCACTTCATGTCTGCTATTCAAGTTCCCAAAACGGTCATCAAAGCAATCGACCGGCGCCGTCGTGCTTTCTTCTGGACTGGCGATGAGGTGTGCCACGGCTCCAAGTGCCTCGTCGCGTGGGAAAATGTTCAAGCAAGCAAGGAAAATGGCGGCCTGGGGGTTAAAGATCTGGAGCTGCAAAATTGTTGCTTGCTCATGAAATTCATTAATAAGCTTTTCTCCCATGAGCCTGCTGTTGGAGTTGTTCCAAATTCACTCCAGAATATAGGCCAGGCTTCTGACGGAGCGAAGCGGAGGCCCGTCGCCGGAGGCTTGGGCCGGAGCGTAGCGGATTCCTGTTTAAAGTTTGGAAGAACTGATAAGGGTCTTATTGGCTATGTGGATTCTGATTATGCTGCTGATCTGGACAGGCGAAGATCACTTACAGGTTATGTGTTTACTGTTGGCAGTTGTGCTGTGAGTTGGAGGGCTACTTTACAGTCAGTTGTTGCTTTGTCTACTACTGAAGCAGAATATATAGCTATTTGTGAAGCGTGCAAAGAATTAATTTGGCTGAAAGGTTTGTACGCTGAGCTTTGTGGAGTTGAATCTTGCATAAGTTTGCACTGTGACAGTCAAAGTGCAATTTACCTCACTAAAGATCAGATGTTCCATGAGAGAACTAAGCACATAGATATCAAGTATCATTTTGTGCGTGATGTGATTGAAGAAGGTAAGCTGAAGGTATGCAAGATTAGTACTCATGATAATCCTGCTGATATGATGACAAAGCCTGTTCCTGTTGCTAAGTTTGAGCTGTGCTCAAACTTAGTTGGTTTAATTGGATAGTCCAAGAGACTATTGTTGGCACCAGTGGTTTTCTATCTTTGTTATGTTCAGGATGAAGGGTTGATTTATGATACAAGATGAATTTGTCTCAAGGTGGAGTTTGTTGGAGTTGTTCCAAATTCACTCCAGAATATAGGCCAGGCTTCTGACGGAGCGAAGCGGAGGCCCGTCGCCGGAGGCTTGGGCCGGAGCGTAGCGGAGTCTGAAGCCGGCCCATCAGGTCTCGCCCCTGTGCTCGGGGGGTGCGGGGGGCGGAGCCCCCCGCGGTACGGTACGGTATATATACCCTTGCTAGGGTTTCGTGGAGACTTGATTCTCTTGTAAGCCGCCATAGGCGTGTAACCCAAAACTCTTGAGATAGTGAGATTGTTGCTGGCTGGTGCCCGTGGTTTTTCCCCTTCACATCGGAGGGGTTTTCCACGTTAAATCGTGTGTCTCCTCTGTGGTTTGATTCTTTTACTTTATATTCCTATACGTCGTTCATAACACCTGCTAGCTGGAAAGATTGGTTACTGCGCGATGCTGCTTCTTTTGACACCTCCGTCACTGGGACTTAGAGCTACCTCTGGAGGATTATCAACGATGAACTTAACACCTTTCGCTCTATTACTTATGTCAATGTTAACTGCGGTTCGTCTACATCTTTCTGGTTCAATCAATGGCTTCTCGATGGTCCTCTCTTTTCCACTCATGCTGCCCTTTTCTCGCATACTACTAGGCCTAATGTATCGGTGCAATGTGTTTTCCAAAATGGGTTTGACCTGCGGCTAAGACCTTGGCTAACCAACGCTACTAGCGCTCAGCTAGACAGCCTCATTGCTTGCTTGCAGGGAATAAATCTCAGGGATGGCCTGGACCTACGACTTCTCAAATTGAACGGCAAACTGTACTCTGCCTGGGGGGCTTACATCGCCCTAGACAGTTCGCAAGACTCTACAGATGTGCATGGTCGACGTATCTGGGGGACCCGGGTGCTGAACAAGGTTAAGGTGTTTGCCTGGCTCTATTTCAAAGACAGGCTAAGTACAAGGGTCAATCTTCATGCGAAACATGTGGTGGACGATGATCAGTGTCAACGATGTGCTACATCAGTGGAGGATCGGCATCACGTCTTCTTCTACTGCTCAACCAGCATACAGCTCTGGGAGATCATTGGGCTAAGCCATACATCACTACTGACTGACGATGAAGTTTGGAATGCCAGCACCCCCTCTGGCCTTGATGCGTCTCTGTGGCCATTCGTCCTTCTAACGATCCTTTGGAGACTGGGGGACGGTAGAAACGGTGAAATTTTTCGGAACGAAACCTCTTGTAGTCGAACTGTTAATATCAGTCCAAGTTTTTAGACCCCATTATATAGGCATGTAGGCATGTAGCTAGAAATGGTAAGGCAGGCCAACACAGGATATAATAAACTAAACATTTGATAAAATCAATTCTCTACCATGCCTCGCATCACACCATTAATAACAATATTACTATTGCTCCTTACAACTCTTTTTTCGATGAAGATAGCCGCTATTAATAATTAATTAATCAATAGAAGTGTCATGATCTTCAAGTGCCCTTTGGTTCCAATTTATGGTTTATTTTAGTTTTCTCCTATGTGTATTAATCAAGGAACTAGGGTTCCATCCTCTCCTTTACACTGCTCACATGGAGCTCTATTTATACACATCCGTATCTTTACAAAGACCCAAATGCCCTCCTAACTACTCAGATCCCTAAGCATATTCCTCTTCCTTGTAGGCGCTTTTAGTCCATTCAGCTTACGACCCCCTTCGGTGAACGCCTTCCTCGGCTGGCCCCCCTCGCCCGGGCCCCATGGCCAAAGCACGGAGGACCTTGCTGAAAGGACGAGGGCTAATGACGACGAAAGACCTGCAAGATGACACATCATATCATATCGGTTAGCTTATAGCAAGCCGAAAGGCTCCCCCAGCATCGCATTTCACATCAGATTACTTGCTGGTGTGATGAAAGCTATGGATGTCTTTCACCATCGGTATCGTCAGAGGACCATCCGATCGCAACAGGTGAAATGGAGGTTGAAAGCTTTTCTACTCAGTCGTAACAGCAGGGTGAAAACCACCGATATCTTTCGCCAATGGTTTCATCAATGGACCATCTGGTCCTGCGGGTGAAAGGTTGGTCGAAAGCTATTATGCTTTCCTGTGCAAGCCGGGTGAAAACCAACGACTTCTTTCACCATTGGTTTCGTCAGTGGACCATCTGGCCCCTACGGGTGAAACGTTGGTCGAAAGCTATTATGCTTTCCCGCGCAAGCCGGGTGAAAACCAATGATTTCTTTCGCCATTGGTTTCGTCAGTGGACCATCTGGCTTCTGCGGGTGAAACGTTGGTCGAAAGCTAATATGCTTTCCCATACAAGCCGGGTGAAAACCAACGACTTCTTTCGCCATTGGTTTCGTCAGTGGACCATCGGCCCTTACGAGTGAAACGTTGGTCGAAGGCTACTATGCTTTCCCACGCAAGCCGGGTGAAAACAAACGACTTCTTTCGCCAGTGGTTTCGTCAGTGGACCATCTGGCTTCTGCGGGTGAAACGTTGGTCGAAAGCTAATATGCTTTCCCATACAAGCCGGGTGAAAACCAACGACTTCTTTCGCCATTGGTTTCGTCAGTGGACCATCGGCCCTTACGAGTGAAACGTTGGTCGAAGGCTACTATGCTTTCCCACGCAAGCCGGGTGAAAACAAACGACTTCTTTCGCCAGTGGTTTCGTCAGTGGACCATCTGGCCTCTGAGGATGAAACGTTGGTCAAAAGCTATTTCTCACAGAGGGGGGGCCCAAACCTTATGGCATCCCCAACAGTTGGGTTTCTCCAACCTTTTCTAAAATATGGCTTGTAAAAGATAGAAGATAACTGTGTATTAGGAATTTCAGACTATTTCCAAATCACCTCAGTCACTTTTATACTTTTTTCTCTCATGTACATTTACATTGGGAACCCATTAATTGATGATCGATACGCGTGCAATTGGATCCAATTTAGTAAGTGCGAAAAGATTGAGAGTTGAGATGGAAGTCCAAGTTGTTAAAGAACGATTGGTTTCAACCTTGTTTATATTAGTAAAAAAAACAAGATTGGCAACTCTATTGATGGCTCTCTTTATTTGCCATGCTCCGAACGTATCCAGGTCTATCTCTGAATTCCTAGAGTTGTATAGGGAAAGAGGAAATGGGAATCCGATCGTACCGCAACTGCAACCCCAAAAAATGTCGTCTTTTCCACCGTCTCTATCTTATGCTGCTCACTCGGCACTGAAATGGCCACCACTGGTTTGGTCTTTGGTTGAGGTGGAACTCCCCTCGGTGTCCAAGTTGCCTACAACCACCTCTCCTATCTGGGTCCGGTGGTGATCACGATCTCCACGACACAGCCACCATGCCACCGCACGCAACCAAGGATCTCGTCGCCGCGCCTGCTACAGCAGCCACGGCGGCGGCGCAGCCGTCGCGGTCCCTGGCCGACGCGCTGGCGGCGGCGCGCCCGTTCCTGCGGGGCGAAGAGGCGGACGTTGACCCGGCGCTGCCGGGCCTCGCCGCCGTGCTGCGCGCTGCGGGCGCCGGCGAGTGCTGGCACAAGCACGGCACGTTCCTGGCGCACCTCCTGGACGTGCACCGGATCCTCCGCCTGTGGGGCGCGCCCGACGCCGTGGCGCTCTGCGGCCTCTACCACTCCGCCTACTCCAACTCCTACGTCAACCTCGCCATCTTCCAGCCCGACACCGGCCGCGCCCACGTCGCCGCCGTCGTCGGCGCGGACGCCGAGCGCCTCGTCCACCTCTTCTGCGTCGTCCCCAGGCAGCAGCTCGTCCACGACGACCTGCTCTTCCACTACTCCGACCAGGACCTCCTCGACGACCTCGCCAGCTCCGAGGCATCCCTCCGGGAAGCCCGGCGCGGGGTGTTCGACGACGCCCAGCCGTGGCGGCGCAAGATCCAGCGCCTCCTCCCGCCCGACGGCATCACGGTCAAGCACATCAGGTACTACTACCGTGTCAGTGCAGTGCTGTACCATCCAAACAGTTTACTCTATCCATATTGCTTCACCAACAATTGCATAGATGATAAATGGAATCCATTGATTCCAGCAACGAGCACGAGCAGCTCACAAATAATACGGAGTATATGCAAGCAAGATGTTGACATTAGCTTTAGACTTTTCTTTCCTTCTTTTCCCTTGTTGTATGTAAGCATGCTCACGGACTGGATCAGACTTACAAATATATATGTCACGATGAGGTGACATATCAATTGCCCAGCTAGACCCCACAATTGAGGTCTTCTTATTGATCATTTACAGTTAGTTGTTTCATAGGACCTAGTATCTAGTAATCAAACAAAATACAATACCAAAATCATAATAATGAGTCTCAACTCTACAAGTTTGTGGCGGTTTCAGTTTCAGGACGGCGCACCTGAATTGCATCTTTGTTCTGCAGGACAGGGGAGGATGTGGCACTATCCAGGCGCATAGCAGCAACGTTCCTCCTCATGACCATAGCAGACTTCAGCGACCAGCTCTTCGACTGGCAAGGACCGCCTCTTCGATAACACCAACGGCCGCCTCGAGTTCAGTGGCAACACCTGGACCTCCCTCTGGCCTGGCACCGGCAAGCCCGGCCTCTGGGTCACCTCTAGCTCCCGCATGGGCGCACTCTACACCCTCATCATCCGCGAGGAGGAGATATACATCACGCAACGAGCACATGCCACCGGCCAACAAGGAAGCAATGGCTCTGCTGGACGAGATGAGGACATCGACCTGGTGATCCCCCCGGTGTTCAACGGCTGCACCGAAGTGCTCAACGCTGATGACCAGAAGGTGGCACGAGACCTCTACTGGGAGGCAGTATGCCGCGGCGACGAGGCATCAGACTGGCTCAAAGTGGAGGAGCTCCTTCAGCAGAGCATTGCCAAGAACCCGTTTGTAGGAGAACCACACCTGGTGCTTGCACAGGTGTACCTTAACATGGAGAGGTATGGCGATGCACAGATGCAGGCTGAGGAAGGTCTCAAGCTTTTGCTGGAGTGGGGCAGCAGCTGGGACAAGAGAATGCCATGGGAGGGGTGGGTGTCTTGGGGCAGGGCGATGCTGACCAAGGCCAGCGAGAAGGATTGGCCTCATACCTCATTCGGCATTCTCAGCCTAGGGCTTGTCAAATGATCAGGACTCATCCCCCAAATGGCCGTTTGTGTCTTGCCGGATGGATGGATATGTAGGCTGCAGCTGCCGATACTGATCCCACATGTCATCTTCTCAGAATATGTAAAGCACCTACTGTATTTGTATACGAAATAATAAACCCATGGTCAGTCAAAATGGACTATGCTAGAAAATAAGGAAACTAGCCTATTCATAGGCTCATCTTACCTAATTTAGTTCAGCAGGCCGCTTGTACTTGGATATTCAGATATTAATGTGAAATAAAGCACTGGAAGTGAAACAACATAAACCATTCCCTCGTATAGATAGACTGAAAGTGGAGTATCTCCTCCTTTTCCGCTCCTAAAGGAGACTGCAAATTGCAAAGAATTTTTTGACATTTAATTCAACAACAATTAAGCCTTTATGGCACTATTGGATCTTCACACTTGATGCAACAAATTGGTAATTATCCTATATATTTTCTATTGACGAAGATGCGTCATCTACTCACAGGTCGCAACAAAATATTCAGATGTGTTATCGGCACATCAAACATAACTTGTCTGCAGCAAACACCAATCATAAAAAATATCCAGCATATGACTAGTTTGCAACTCTTGAAGCTGTTCATGAAGTAGTCTTATCCATTTCTTTTTTTTTCCTCGAACTACGTTGGAGATCTGCGTGTCATTTCATTAAGATAGAGTAGTCTTATCTATTTCTTCCAGAAAATGTAGATGTGTTAACAAAAACTGTAGAGTGTAGACAAGCATAGACACAAAAGGCAACATGAATGTCTAAACTGTAGGTTGTGTCATTTGGGCCCCTAAGCTTGATGACTACATATTAGATGTTGAAACTTGTATAAGCAAGGTATGTTCAAAACCAAACCGAAATCAGCAACTATTGATGTTAGGGCTTTTTTTAAATTAAATTATGTATAGTATAAGTCAAACTTCTTACAGAAAAGGGGGTAACAGTAGAGTTGAACTATGCTTGCTAAGTCCAGTCAATAGAACGCAAGGAAAAGTTGTCCAAAGATACAAGAAACATGATTCAAGTCCATGTGTCAGATTGGCCTTTGATTTTATAGGATGAGTTATGTAGTTGACTGAACCAATATGTCCTATCATCTCTACTTACCGATTAACTAGAGCGAACTTTTTCTTCACTAAATCATACAAGTATAGGTCAAGTATGAAGTTTATGAGTTCGGATCCAAAGATATATGTATGCAACTATGGGAACATATGTTGCACTGTACCTATGAAAGAAATGGTACTTGCTGTTACTCGTAGAGTTGATTGCATTAGCATCACCACGGATCAGCACCAAGGCATCAAGTATAAAGCTAACTTGTCTATAGCCAAACAAACCTAGGAAAGGGGCTACCACCCTTATTGGCAATCTTGGAGCCACGCACAACAACCATTATCACTTTATCAGTCAGGACGCACCAACACTACAAGTTTTCTTATAGCAACATGCCCATGGAACACACCCATGGAAAACTCCAATAACCCAACTAGAGCTTTTATTGAAAGAATCAAAGAAACAATACAGATAGCTACATATGGCGCCAAGATCTTCTTAACAACCAGTAATATATCCAAAATCTTGGTTGGAAACTCTTGAAGCCCTTGATGAACTATCCTTGTTAGTTTTATCAGGAAATGGTTGGGCTTGTTAACACATTCAGACTCTTCACATGAACAGAAAGGTGGAAAGTAATTTGTCTGTAGCAAAACCAACCTAAGAAAAGGCCAAAAATCCTAGTTGGAAAATCCTAGTCATTCACACGCCAGCCACATACTTATTACTTCTACCAGAAAAGCTTGGATGTATTAACATGCTCTCTTCATATATAAGCATCAACAAAAGAGGTTGCAACTAATTTGTCTATAGCAAAACTACCCTGAGGAAAAGTCCAGCATCCTAGTTGGCAGATGTTAATAGCCAGTTCACTCACCATGATTACCACTGCCTTCATTAAAAGATGTTGGACAGATTAACACGCCAAGAGGATTATAAATTCGCACCCACCCTCACTAGTCCCTATCAGACATCATCACCTACTACAAAATCTTGCATCAGCATGTCTACCCAACAAGGTTTCTGTTCCCCCGACCTGAAAACCCATAGGAAGAACCTACCATCCCTCTTTGCAGTTGCTCAACCATTCCTTCGCGATGAGCTAGAGAAAATCGACCCAGAGATCCCATCCTTTCTCTCCATCCTACGCTCAGCCGGTGCCGGTGAGCGTCACCACAAGAACGGGGCATTCCTAGCTCACCTGCTCAATTTCCATCGCATTGTCCGACTGTGGGGTGCGCCCTTTGACATCGCTCGATGTGGCCTTTTCCACTCATCGTATGCCAACTCATACGTCAACGTCTCCATCTTCGAACCAAGCACAACCCGTGAGGACGTGCAGCGGCTCATCGGCGCACCAGTTGAACGTCTAGCTTTCCTGTTCTGCGCCGTCCCGCGCCACAAGCTAATCCACGAAGAGCTCCACTTCCAGTACACCGACGCGGAGCTGAGGGATCACCTAGCTGCCTCTGACCTGTCCATCAAGACAGCTAGGGAGACCAGCACATTTGACGCGTCTGAGCCATGGCGCAAGAAGATCTGCAAGCTTCTTCCACCAAAGGGCATCGAAGCAAGGCACTTCAAGACTGGTGAACCCATATCACTTTCGCGCAGGATCATAGCACTCTTTATTCTGATGACTATCGCCGACATCTGCGACCAGTACATTGATTACCAAGACAAGCTGTATGATAACGAGAATGGCCGGCTGGAGTTCCGCGGCAACAACTGGGGTGCTCTGTGGCCAGGAACTTGCAAGCCCGGTCTCTGGATGAATGCAGCATCAAGGCTGGGAGTTCTCTACAACCTCATCCTTAGAGAGGAAGAGCTTTACACTCAGGAGAGGAACAAGATGGGAGAGACTATCCGCCTCGACCGAGACGAAGAAATCATGCTGGTGATCCCACCGGTGTTTAACTACTGCACCAAGGTGCTGGATCCTGAAGAGCAAATAGCTGCAAGGGACCTTTACTGGGAGGCCATATGCAGTGATGACAGGAAGGAAAGAGACTGGGAGAAAGTGGAGAAGCTCCTGTTGGAGAGTATTCAAAAGAACCCGTTTGTAGGAGAGCCTCACCTGGTTACTGCACAGCTGTATCTCAACATGGAGAGGTACGCAGAGGCGAAGAAAGAGGCTGAGGAAGGGCTCAAGTTGCTGCTGGAATGGGGCGTCAGCTGGGACAAAAGGATGACATGGGAATCCTGGGTGTCTTGGGGTAGGGTGATGCTGGACAAGGCCAAGGAGAGTGAGTGGCCTCGTACTGCAGCAGGCATCACCAACCTGGGACTTGTGAAATGAGCAGCCAGAACATCCGTAGTATTGTGGTAAGGTAATAATGCTGTAGTAATGAATAATTGTGGGCAGCATGTCATGCCCATCTGAAGGGGGAAAATGAAGGAATAATGTAAGGCACTATTAGCCCATGTTATGTGTAATAAATAATTTGTCTTAAGTGTGAGTGGCAGACGTTGTTTGGCCCCATTGTCTTAGGGTGAGCCCCAGTTGTAATCTCGAACATCACTGGATGGGTGCAAGTTCCTTATTAATTCTACTCTGAAGTAGTTGAAGCAATATGAACACTGAAAGCCATACGGCTTAAGATATCACATCATAGGATGGGAGCGCATGCCGCGTATGAAATGAAAAATATATGTAAATACTTTCAGATGCTATTATTAGCTCTGGAAAATCGGTGAGCAAAACCATGTGATGTATATCATATTGACAATGAAAACAGAAGTAGCGAGACAGTCATTTCGATTGCATGCATCTTGGGTAACCATGTTTCTGGGTTTATTTACACAATTACACCTTCTGTTACATACAGAAGAAGAATAGATATACCGGAACAAGCTAAGATTTGAAAAGAAGAGCTTGTGTAAAATTGGGTACATATATAGTCACATAGCAACCGGTTCGTGTCGAACCTGTGAACCAGGTGAGGATTGATGACAAGCCATTTCCATTGCTGGCTCTTGAACCAGCAGCTGCGTGACGGCAGATGGGTGAGTCATCCTGCACACACACGGTGAGCGATGCTAGGTTAGTGCGATGAAGTCACTAGAGTTATCCTTGTTCGTCCCTAATGCACGCAGAAACAGTCACCGATTCATAGATTCTTTTGAGAGAAACGGAGGCGGGGGAGAGAACCATTTGCGATTAGTGGCCTAAAATAAGGAGTAATCACCTGCTCGTGTTGGTACGTGTCGTCGAGCGGCGGCCGGGGCCGGCGTGTCGGCGGCGGCGGCGGGGCGCCTTTGGTCGCAGACGAGGACGAGACGACAGCCTGAAAGCGCAAGGCAGGCCAGTACGGCCTCGAGTGAGCTGTGAATTGGCCCATGAGAGCCCAATATCTGAACTAGGTCGAAAAGAAATCTCTCTGTGGCCCATAATTTCTGTTGGCTGCCCCTCCCACCATTGCCAGTGGCAAACGGGGCCCCCGTCCTCTCGTCTCTCCCGCTAGCACCACCCCCCTACTACCCTGCCTGTCGTCAAGCTTCTTCAAGGTGAACAGCAGAAGACGGACAGCTAAAAAATCGGGACCAGGGCGGGCCAAAAAAATCTCTACACCTAAAAAGACGTCATCGACCGGGTGATACCAAATCTGATCGCTGCTCACGTGTCCGTGACCATGACCGATACGAATTATCTTCCGGTGGGAACTCACGCGTCCGCATTCTACAAAGTTTCGATTCGAAAAACAGATCCACTTCCGCGTTCGATACGAAGTCCTCGGAGCACGCATGTCCGTGTGAGTTCAGTCCAAAAAATTATGATATAGGCAAAATTTTCAGCCATTTTTTCGTCCATCCAATTTTTTTTGGTCTGTCTCCCTCGCTCTAACTACCAGACAATGGATAGTTTTTTTCCTTGCGGACTTATATATATATATATAACTTGTGCTCATATGGAGTTCGATTCCAAAACGTATTAGATCATGTCGTTCGTATCTTAGATATGACACAGACTCATAAGCGTGCTCATACGAGTTAGAATAATTCATGTCTAGCAATGATACAGAATTCAATTCTGTTGAGACTCAAATTTGGTTAGGGCAATATGATTTTATATGATATATGCCAAATTTGAGTGCTTGTAAAGATACAATCCGGGTGCTTGCAAAGATGCTCCAGCCACACGTGAGAGATCAAATACACCAGGCAATAGTCTTTATTTCGTACATGAGATTGTCTACTGTTAAGGAATCCAGGATAGAGTTGGCATCCCATACACAGATTTCAGAGTCCATAATATCCAGCGCTGCATGAAAAAGGAAATAAGCAGGCAGGCAATTTCCTTTTTCGTTGCTTCCGTGTCTCCGCTGGTTTCCTTCGTCGTTTGTTTATGTTCTGCTGGTTTATGTGTGTGTGTTTTTTTTATCCACGCACTCATGGCCAGAAACGTGCACAGATGCGGCGGCGACGGCGGCAACGCCGACGACGACATCGTCAAGAAGCAGCGCGCCGTCGTGGAGGCCATCGTGGACCTGCTCCCGGCACAGTAAGAAGAGCCCCGTGCCGATGGCCTATCTCTCGGGGCTCCTCAAGACTGGCGATGTGTACGTCCAGCATCTGCACTTCTGCAGGGCCGACCTAAAGGAGCGGATCGGCATGCGGCTGGAGGACATACTCATCGCCTCAGGCACGGGCGCGGCGCGTCCACACCGGTCGGGCACAGCACGCGCTGTACGACACGAACGTGTGGTGGCGCGCATCTTCTCGGTGCTTCTCAACCCTCGACGACGACAACGAGGAGGACACCGGGTTCGACTACGACAACCCACGGTCGCCGAAGCAGAGCCACCTGGTGAAGGCCGCCAAGCTGCTGAACGGTGGCGCTCGACTCCAACATCCTTCTGTCCAAGTTCATCTCGGACCATGCTCTCTATGTTTTTGGCGTGAGCATTTTCTGATTTTTTTCCCCACGTCAGTCAAGCATCTGGTTTTGATTCTTATATTTTTGGTTTTATGTTTATTTCTCATAAATATAAAAATATAAAAAATAAAAAGCAAGTATCATATGCCCTTCGACATATAATCTTTCTCTATAAAATAAAGAGTTTTCCACCACTAAGTTATTGATGGAATATAATTAAGAATTAAGAATAAAAAAACTAACCTTTCTCTATAAAATAAAGATTTTTCATACCACCAAGCTGTTGATGCAATTTTGATTAAAATCAAAAGTTATCAGAAATTACTAAAATCTGGTTCAACTGATTGTCCAATTAATTAAACCGTAATATTGAGGAGTTTGTTATCCAATCTAGACTAAATTAATCTATCTCTGCATTGTACGCATGCACCCGTGTGACCCTGGCAAGTGCCATCACGTGTAAAATAGAGAGATGTCTCTTGTCATAATTGGATAAACCACCCGTGCTTAACATATAGGTAGCTAATTCCTTTTCGACTTGAATCAAATGTAAGAACTATATATTTTTATGGGTCCTCATCAAAGGAAGTACATAATTCGATAGTACTACAACAATACATGTGTAGCATGAAAACTAAAGCTACGATATATTTACGAGTAAATATTTTATGCTTTGCACGGCAGAAAAAATCTTTCAAAGTTGTATTTTTATATACAAAGTCGTGCATTAATTTGATACAGGTTTAATAAAACATTGTCATAATATTGGCATCATTGTAGCTTTAAAATAAAGTAATAGAACATAAATAGATCTATAGCCTTATGTTTTCGTTTTCTACTAATATTCGGTTGCTTATTTTCTTCCGTTTGCAACGTACGGGCATATTTGCTAGTGTCTTATAATAATAAAAAAAACTATGGGTGAATAGCAAATCTGTAAGAGAGAGAGAGACGGAGACAGAAGAGGCTAGCCGCTAGATGGTATGTATAGGCGGCGTGCCTCCAACTACAACCGTTGTACATCATCGTCAATCCATCATCAGCTGCATTGGCACTTTGGCAGCATGCATGTACGATGATATATGTCTTGATGCTATCAGCGATGACAGCACGGGCCTGAAACGGACGGGTCGGACGCACAAGCACCAGCGTACTAGCTAGGCCCATCGCCGATCGATCGGTGTCATCTGGATCGTCAGTATCGTCATCGTATTGATCACGAGCGGCTACCTGCAGGTGGCAGGTTACGTACAAACACGTACTCAACAATGCATCGACACGTAGTAGTGCTAGCCATAGCCAGGGTATGGTAACAACTACAGGGCTTTGAGGTTTCAACTGCCATTATAAGCCGATTTATCAGTCATGATACAACATTTTTTTCTTTTATAGTAAATCAACCGTATAAATCAGCACGAGCGGACGAACGGAGCCTTCGTCTTGGGCCGGCCTATACATATGGTCCATCATATCTCCATGACTCCATCAGTCCATCGTCATTCGGTTGAGCGCGGCACACTCACTCGGCCATCCACGCATCCACAGACCACCGCTGTAGGCTTCTGATCGATCCATCCATCATGGCCGCCACCACCACCACCAAGATGTACAACGACACGATGAACGGCGGCATCAACTCCTCCAAGGAGCACTCGGAGCAGCAGCCGCAGCACAACGCTGCTGACACCACCGCCAAGACGCCGACGGCCTCGGAGTCGGAGTGGGAAGCCGTGTCGTCGCTGCTGGACGCCGCGCGTCCCTTCCTCCGGAGCGAGCTGGGTTCGGCGGACCCGGAGCTGCCATCCCTGGTGGCGGTGCTGCGCGCGGCGGGCGCCGGCGAGTGCTACCACAAGCACGGCACGTTCCTGGCTCACCTGGAGGACGTGTACCGGATCCTCCGCCTGTGGGGCGCGTCCGACGCCGTGGCGCGCTGCGGCCTCTTCCACTCCTCCTACTCCAACTCCTACGTCGACCTGGCCATCTTCCAGCCGGACACGGGGCGGGCCCAGGTGCGGGGCATCATCGGCGCGGACGCCGAGCGCCTCGTCCACCTCTTCTGCGTCGTGCCGCGGCACCAGCTCATATTTGAGCAGCTCCAGCCCCGGTACACGGACCAGGAGCTCAGGGACCACCTCGCCGCCGCCGAGGCCGAGATCGCCGCCGCCCAGCAGGGCCAGCTGGGCTCCTCCCCCGTGCTGATGATGTCGCCGTGGCGCCGGAAGCTCCGGTCCGTGGTGCCGCCCGAGGGCGTGGTGGCGACGCACATCCGGAGCGGGGAGCCCGTGCCGCTGTCACGCCGGGTGCTGGCGGCGTTCCTGCTCATGACCGTCGCCGACTTCAGCGACCAGTACACGGACTACCAGGACGAGCTGTTCGGGAACGCGGACGGCCGGCTCGAGTTCCGCGGCGACGACTGGGCCGCGCTGTGGCCGGGCACCGGCAAGCCGGGGCTCTGGGTCAGCGCCATGTCCAGGCTGGCAGCGCTCTACGGCCTCATCGCCAGGGACGAGCAGCTGATCAGCAAGGAGGGCGGCGACGGCCACGACATCGTCGACAACAACGACATGGCTGTGGGCGAGCTGGTGATCCCGCCGGTGTTCGAGCGGTGCAGCCGGGTGCTGGACCCCGGGGAGCAGAAGGCGGCGAGGGACCTCTACTGGGAGGCAATCACCACCACCAGGACCAACAAGGACAACATGAAGGACACGGAGGCCCTGCTGCGGGAGAGCATCGCGAAGAACCCCTTCGTGGGGGAGCCGCACCTGGTGCTGGCGCAGGTGCTCCTGAACGCCGGCAGGTACGCGGAGGCGGCGGCGGCGGCGGGGCGCGGGGTGCGGCTGATGCTCCAGTGGGGGAGCAGCTGGGACAAGCGCATGACGTGGGAAGGGTGGGTGTCGTGGGGGCGGCTGATGGGGGACAAGGCCCGCCGCGGCACCTGGCCACGCACCGCTTGGGGCATCATCAACCTCGGACTCGTCGAAGGCGTCGCCAACCGCAACTGATCGCGGATCCAGGAGATGGAGCATCGTCCATCCATTCCATGCCAGTCTCATCTGGATCTCGTGCATTCGTATGTACCTGCGGTGCGGCTACCCACCTATAGCTTGCTTATATATTATTATTACAAAATAAGGACCAAATAATGCAGGTACGTGACTGTTGTTTACGAGCACAGCGCCAACTGGGCTTTCTCATTACTCATTGGCTAACAAATTGTCAGCAACGATTATAGCTATGACATCAGGAACGGAATCAGCAATGACCCCATTACCTTCCGTACATAGATAACCCAAACTAGCCAACTCATGAGCGGCTTCATTACAGTTTCTATTAACATGAACGCACACAAAGCTAGTAAAATTTAACCTAGCCTGGAACTTGATCTCCTCGATTATATGATCGAATACTGAATCATCATACACCGGCGTGTTCAGAGCACTCACAACCTCCTGTGCGTCTGTCTCCAGAATCAGCTAGGCGATGCCTAAGTCAGCCGCTGTCTGCAGTTCCTGAAGGCAGGCTATAAGTTCAGACTGAAAAGCACTTAGAAGATTATCAATTTTGCCTCTTCCCGCCATCACCAGATCCCCATCGCTATCTCGTATCAAAAATCCCCAGCTGCCTGCCATGTCATTCAGTTTGAAAGATCCATCAACATTTAGCTTGAGCACATTGTTTGGTGGCCTGGTCCACTTCTTCTTACTCATGTTGGATTGATCTCCCACGCCATTAGGCCCAACGGCCTTTGGGCCTTGTTCTCGCGCCCTGATCGGGGGCGCCCAATCCTACATGGTTGGCGGGCCCCCGTCGCACAGCGCTATAAAGGAAAGGTGGGGGCCGGGGCTCGTAGTACGAGGTTCACTGTGCCGCCAGTCACTCCACCGGCATACTAACCCTAACCCGATCTTGAGAAGGGACGCTGCCAGCGACGGGAAGCACCACCAACGCTGGCAACGCCACCCCGACGCACACACCGCTGCCAAGGACGCCACTGCACCGACTTCTCTCTCTCCACCGAACGTCGCTGCCGGCGCGCAGATGGCGTCCGCGAACGAGGCCGCGGCCGGCGCTTCCACCACTCCGACGGCTTCGACCACTACAGCCTTCGATGGTCTGCGACTTCCTATTCCACCTACCCCTTTTCCTCCTTTTATATCTCTGTAGTTCATGCATTAGGTTTTGTGTATATACTGTGAAGCTTGAACATGTATTCCTATTCTATGTACCCGATCTAGTAAACTTGACTCGATTCAGTCCTAAGAAATATAACAATGGTACCGGAGCCAGGTTAGAGAAGAAACCGGATCGGGAAAAAGAAAATAGAAAGAAGAACAGAGACATTCGATTTCGAATCGGGCGAAAGAAAGAAACCAAATCGAACCGATTTCAAATCGGTCAAACTAATCCGAACCCTAGATCTAAATCCTTTCGGATAAGAGAAAATCAGACCCAAAATCCGAAGAGGGGAAAGGGGATAATCTTGGAGAACTCGAATCAAAGAAAAGAAGGGTCGGAACCCTAACCCTAACCCTAGTTTCCCATTCGGACGAACGAAAAGAAAAGAAATCAAAAGAACAGAAAACCGAATCGAAAAGCAAATCCCTAACCCTAATTTTTCCCCATCCCCACCACGGGTTAATCCCAGAAGAGAGAAAGGACGGGGAAGAAGGTAAAAAGGGGGCGGACTCACCTTCGCCGGCGCGGGAGAAGAAGAGGCGATTCGGGGCGCTGTTCGCCGGGCTCGGCCAAGGGGGCGCCGTGGCCAGGCCGCTCGACGGCGGCGTGCTCACCCGTTGGGGAGCACGCATGCCGGTGAGGGGGCTGGCGACGGCGCCGAGGCTCGCCCGCCCGCTCGTCGTCACTCGCTCTCGGTTGCGGCTGCGCTGCGCTGAAGAGAGATGAGAGAGCACGGCGAAGAAGAGAGAGAAAGGGCAGGGACGAATGCGCTAGGGTTTCTAGGGCACCGGCCGCGGCGACGTTTTTGATCCGCGCGAAACGGACGCTCAGCCGTCGGATCAAGACGGACGGTCGAGATTCGATGGGCCAACTCGAGGCCTAGGCGGGAGCGCGCTGCCGAGGCACTTTGCCGGCCCAGGCCTAGGTTGCGGTCTGGGTGCGGCCTGGGCGCGCGCGGAGGACCGGGCCGAGGCGGTTTTTTTGCCGTTTTGGGCCGCGCCGGGCTGAAATGAAAGAAGAAGAAAATTTTCTTATTATTTTCTAGGAGCAATTTTAATGCATATTTTGATGAATTTGAATGATTTTGATATAATTTTTCTGTGCAAATTTTATCCAACGATATTTTGCTCAGAAAACAGTGAATTTTTTTAGTGCTTCTGGAAAATAATAATATGAAAAGATTATTAATGTTTCCGCTGTGCATGATAATTTTCGTTCTCTTTTAATTAAATTTGAACCAACGGGATAATTTAATTTTACGAGAAGTGATGAATTTCTGATAATTTTGATGAGATTATGATGTTGTTATTTTCTGACAAACGTTGTTAATAATAATATTATAATTTTGATCCATGAGAAATTATGCATTAATTTTACTTCTGCCCAACGGTGATGTAAATGTTTGCATGGATGAATTATAAGTTTTAATTTGACCAACGTTGAGTTAAAGCATGAAATTTTATGCATAAATGTTTCTTACTTACTCTGGTGTGATTTCAGGAGGCAAATGCATTGTGAACATTGCCAACATCCCGACACTCAATAGGACCAATCACCGTGTGTGGCGGGAGAAGTATGAATTAGAACTTGCATTGGGAGAGGTCGATTTTGCCATCACCTCACCGTGTCGTACTGAGCCAGAGGACCCGGTGAGAGGTGAAAATGAATCTGACGCTGATTTCGCTGCTCAAAAGCGTGATCATGCTGAAATAAGAATGAAATATGACCTTGAACATAGGCAATGGACTCTCTCCAACCGCAAGCGCTGTTGGTGGCCAAGGCCACCATAGAAGAACAGATAAGGGGCTCAATCCCTGAATGTGCTACTGCTAAAGAATATCTTGAGAAAATCAAGAGTCAGTTTACTGGGTCTACCAAGGCCACAACAAGTTCACTGATCAAGAAGCTTGTGAATAAAAAATTCACTGGTGGTAGCATAAGAGAGCACATTTTGAAGATGAACACTGTGGCATCTAAGCTAAAGGAAATGAATTTGAAGGAGGAGGATTTCCTGATTCATTTGATTTTTGCTTCTTTGCCAAAAGAATATGACACCTTCATTGTGAACTATAATATGCAGCCTAAAAGATAGGGCATAGAAAGACTCATCTCAATGTATGCTCAAGAAGAGGAGAGGATAAAGTCCTCACAAGGTGAATCCGCTCACTTTGTGAAGGATAACAAAAGAAAGAACTTTAATGGCAAGAATTATAAACCACAAGGGAAACCTAAGTGGGATAAGGCCTCTTCCTCCAATTCACAGGGAAAGAAACCCCAGGATTCTAAGAATCAGCAGTATGGTGGAGCTGAAAAGGATCAGTGCAAGCACTGCTTAAAGAATGGACACTACAAGAGGGATTGTCCAGACTTCCTAAAATCTTTGCTAAAGAAAGGTGATGAATTTATTATATTTGTAGATGAATCCCTGTATTTATGTTATGATGAATCCACTTGGTGGGTTGATTCAGGTACAACTACTCATGTTGCAAATTCCTTACAGAGGTTAAGTGGGACAAGAACTTTGCAAAGAGGAGAAAGAACGATTAAAGTTGCAAATGGATTGCAAGCCAATGTTGAAGCCATTGGAGTTTTTTCTTTAGAATTGAATAATGGTTTTGTACTTAGACTTAAAGAAGTACTTTATGTTTCCTCTTTGCGTAGAAATTTGATAAGTGTTTTGAAACTTGATGATGATGGAATTGATTGCCATTTTGGTGATGGCAAGTGTAAGATACTGGTTAATAATAAATGTATTGGTCTTGCCTTCCGACAAGACAAGCTTTATTTATTATCTCTTGCTGAGAATGCGAACAATATATGTGATGAGAATGTGAATGATTCCCCATCTACGGATGTAACTAAGAAGCAGAAGAGAATTGATACTGTCTCTTCGAAATTATGGCATTGTCGCTTGGGCCATATTTCGAGGGAGAGAATGGAACGATTAGTTAAGGAATCAATTCTCCCGCACTTAGAATTTTCAGATTTAGAACAATGTATTGATTGCATCAAAGGAAAGTATGTCAAGAAAATTAAGAAAGATGCCAAACGAAGCACAGGAATTTTAGAAATAATCCACACAGACATATGTGGTCCTTTTCCTGTGAAAAGTGTGGATGGTTATGACTCATTTATAACATTCACAGACGACTACTCTCGTTATGGCAATATTTATCCAATTAAAGAAAGATCGGAAGCATTGGATAAATTTAAAATATTTAAAGCTGAAGTTGAAAATCAGCATAATAAGAAAATCAAGATAGTACGATTAGACCGAGGTGGAGAGTACTATGGGCGACATACCCCATGTGGCCAAATTCCTAGACCATTTGCAAGGTTCCTACAGGAGAATGGCATAGTTGCTCAGTACTCCACACCGGGGGAGCCTCAGCAGAATGGAGTGGCTGAAAGACGCAACCATACCTTAATGGACATGGTAAGAAGCATAATGAGTTACTCTACATTACCGATTAGTTTATGGATGGAGGCACTGAAAACCGCCATTCACATACTTAATCGAGTACCAAGTAAATCGGTGCCTAAAACACCATATGAATTATGGACAGGAAGGGAACCCTCACTTAACCATTTACGTGTGTGGAGCTGTCCAGCTGAGGCAAAAGTGTTTAACCCAAACATAGGAAAGTTAGACTCCAAGACAGTCAGCTGCCATTTTATTGGCTATCTAGAAAGATCGAAAGGATATCGCTTCTATTGTCCTGATAGACATACGAAGATTGTAGAAACAAGACACGCTATGTTCTTAGAGGATAACATGATCTAGGGGAGCATGGTAGCATGAGAAATCAGCCTATAGGAGAAGCGGGTACATGTACCCACTCCGATGGTTAAAGAACCATTCGTCATGCTACCTACTGCTGTTGCACCGACAGTGCAGGACACTGTAGTGCCAACACTTGTTGCAAGTTCTCCCATGGCAACAATGAATGAACATGAGGAACCTGTCCTTGAGGAACCTATAGAACCAAATGTTGCACATGAGGAAGAACAACAACAGCCAAATGTGGAATAAGTGCCGGAGGCACCTAGAAGGTCTCAAAGAATAAGAAGATCAGCTATTACTGATGACTATGAAGTTTATGAAATAGAAGAATGTCAGATGGGGGATGATCCCACCTCATTTGAAGAAGCCATGAGAAGCGACCACTCATCAAAGTGGCTTAAGGCCATGGAAGATGAATTGAAATCAATGAGTACCAATAAAGTTTGGGACTTAGAAAATATTCCTAAAGGAGCCAAAATAGTAGGCTGTAAATGGGTCTACAAAACGAAATATGACTCCCAAGGGAATATAGAAAGATTTAAAGCACGACTTGTGGCGAAAGGCTTCACGCAAAGATAAGAGATTGATTACAATGAGACGTTTTCTCCAGTCTCATGTAAAGATTCCTTCGGAATTATAATGGCACTTGTAGCCCACTATGATTTGGAGTTACATCAAATGGATGTAAAGACGGCTTTCCTAAATGGGGATCTGGAAGAAAATGTCTATATGGCACAACCGAAAGGTTTTGTCATAAAAGGAAAGGAAAATATGGGATGCCGCCTGAAGAAATCAATCTATGGATTGAAGCAAGCTTCAAGACAGTGGTATTTGAAGTTTGATAGAACGATAAAAGGTTTTGGGTTTGAAGAAAATGTTGAGGACAATTGCGTTTATGCAAAGTTCAAGAATGGAAAGTACATATTCCTAATTTTGTATGTGGATGATATCTTGCTTGCTAGTAGTGATATCAATCTACTAATGGAAACGAAGAAATTCTTGTCCTCAAACTTTGATATGAAAGATCTCGGTGAGGCCTCGTTCATTTTGGGAATAGAGATTCACCGAGATAGGAGAAAAGGGGTTCTAGGATTATTGCAAAAGGCATACATAGAAAAGGTCCTGAAGAAATTTAGTATGCATGCGTGCAGTCCTTCACCTGCTCCTATAGTCAAGGGCGATAGGTTTGGGGAACATCAGTGTCCCAAGAACCAATATGAAATTGACCGAATGAAAGCGGTACCATATGCTTTAGCTGTTAGAAGTTTACAATATGCTCAAGTGTGTGCACGCCCTGACTTAGCTTTTGTTACCGGGTTACTTGGCAGATATCAAAAGAATCTAGGAATTGAATATTGGAAATTAGTGAAGAAAGTCCTACGTTATTTGCAGGGTACGAAAGGCCTCATGCTTACGTATAGAAGATCTGATTCCCTATAGATAGAGGGGTATTCAGATTCTGATTATGCGGGAGATGAAAGAAAATCCACATCAGGATATGTATTTACTCTCGTAGGAGGGGCTATATCATGGAAAAGCTCCAAACAAACCATAACTACATCCTCGATAATGTATGCCGAGTTTGTAGCATGCTATGAGGCAACAGGGCAGGTGAATTGGCTGAAGAAATTCATACCCGAATTGAAAGTGATTGATGATATAAATGAACCACTGAGATTGTATTGTGATAACAATCCAGCGGTACAGTACGCTCACAACAATAGGTCAAGTGGTGCTGCCAAACACATTGACATAAAGTACTATGTTGTGAAAGATAAAGTTTGGGATCATATAATAAATCTTGAGCATATAAGTACAGAGAAAATGCTCATGGATCCGCTCACAAAGGGCTTACCACCCAACGTGTTCAGAGAACACGTAGCCGGCATGGGTTTAAGGGAAAGCCTATGATTCCCGAACATACGAAGGGCCCAAAGAAAGTTTATATTTCAAAACGGAGAAGTGTATTGTGGCTGTTAGTCTAACGGCACTAAATGCTGTGACGATGGGACAGTTCTATGCACTAATCTGTGATGAAATAGGATGGAAGCAAGAAAAATATGAATTAAAAGTTTTGAGTATGAAATTAAAGAACGAAGAATAGATGAGAGATCAAGGGGGAGAATGTTAGGTATGATCTCCCACCAATTAGGCCCAACGGCCTTTTTGGGCCTTGCTCTCGCGCCCTAATCGGGGGCGCCCAACCCTACATGGTTGGTGGGCCCCCGTTGCACAGTGCTATAAAGGAAAGGTGGGGGCTGGAGCTCATAGTATGAGGTTCACCGCGCCGCCAGTCATCCCACCGACATCCTAACCCTAACTTGATCTTGAGAAGGGGCGCTTCCAGCGATGGGAAACACCACCGACGCCGGCAACGCCACCCCGATGCACACGCCGCCGCTAAGGACGCCACTGCACCGACTCTCTCTCCACCGAACGTCGCTGCCGGCGCGTAGATGGTGTCCGCCAACGAGATCCCAGACGGTGCTTCAACCACTATGGCCTTTGATGGTCTGTGACCTCTCACTCCCCTTCTCTCTACCTCTCTGTAGATCGTGTGTTAGGATCTTGATTACTGGAATTTTGACTCGATTGAGTCTTAAGAACTCTATCATACTATGCCATGTGTATGACATACCAGACTTTTGTCTTGCTTCCAAAACTGACGAATTAGGGAAATATTTTGCTTTCAGTACCCTAGCACACAATGAGTCTGGGTTCTACAGCAACCTCCAGCCTTGCTTGGCAAGCATGGCAAGATTGAAATGATGTATGTCCCTAAACCCTAACCCTCCATCTTCCTTTGGTTTCATCAGCTGCTCTCCACTCAACCAATGGATCTTATGCTTCCCCTCTTGATTGTTCCACCAGTATCTACAAATCATAGCCCCAATTTAGTCACATAGTGTCTTGGTCAGATCGAAGCATCCCATGGCAAAGGTGGGAATGGCCTATGCCACAGCTTTAATGAGAATTTCTTTTTGAGCCCAAGACAAATATTTTTCATTCTAGCCTTGAATCCTCTTCCAAATTCGGTCCTTAAGATTACCAAAAGTGCCCATTTTTTATTGCCCAACATGCACCGCCAACCCTAGATACTTCTCGCTCATCGTTTCCTTTGTGACTTGCAACAGATCACATACCTTGTTTCTCTGATCTACCTGTGTGTTCTGACTGAATAGAATCGCCGATTTTGCTTTGTTGATCATTTGCCTAGAACAAGCTTCATATAACTAAAGGATTGACTGCAGCTGCCCACAATCCCCCTCTGTTGCCCGAATCAAAATCAAAGAGTCATCGGCAAACAAAAGGTGGGAAACACTTGGTGCACCACTGCTAACTTTAACTCCAGCTAATGAGCCATCCTGTTCTCCTTTTTTTAACAGAGCTTAAAAAGCCTTTGCACAAAGCAAAAATAAGTAGGGTGATAGAGGGTCACCCTGCCGTAATCCTCTCTGAGGGACAAAAGGTTCTGATAGATCACCATTTACTTTCACTTGATACCTCACCATGGAGATGCACATCATAATCAACTCAATCCACTGATTGGCAAAGCCCATCTTCTTCTTCATCTGGTACAGAAAACACCATTCAACTCTATCATAAGCCTTACTAGTGGGTAATTTCATATGCTATAAGAATGTTGTCTGAAATCAATCTCCCTGGCACAAATGAACTTTGGTTTGGGGTAATTATATCAGGAAGAACTTGTCTTAGTCTATTTGAAAGAACCTTTGACACCACCTTATACACCACATTACACAAACTTATAGGTCTCAATTCAGTTATCTTCTCAGGCAAAATCAAAGATATGATAGTGTCATTCCAACCCTCGGGCATTTAGCCACCTCTCAAAACATTCAGAACTTCTTCTGTAAGTTGATCTCCAACAACATCCCATTACCTCTTGAAGAAAATCACCGGCATGCCATTAGGATCCGATGCTTTTAAGTCACCGATAGCATCCAGCGCTGCCTTGACCTCCTCTGGTGTAAACTTAGCTGAAAGGATGTCATTCATCTCAGGTGTAACACTAGGTGAGACAGCATCAAGAAGCTGATGAACCTGTATGTGTTACTGTATTGGCTTGTGTCTGCCTACTGCCTACTACTCTATCTCTCTCTATATCTATGTACCATAGCTGGATTGTTATTGTACTTACTTGAGTATAGATAGTACTACATAATTAAGGACAATGAACTAATAATTGTAAGTGCAATCAAGCCCTAATGTGGGTTTTGGCGTTGATGACCACCGAATTAAAGGACTAATGAGATTTATCGAGATGACAAGTAGGAAATGACAAAAGGAGGATGTTATACAAAATGGAGGCGGCCCCAATTACGAATGGTGATGGTTTCTAACTCAAAGGAGGTTTAATTTCTCTTATAATTTGAATTTGAGTTTAAGAAAAGCTATACTATCAAGGGGGACTCAAAACACTTGTCAAAGTATGCAACCAAGTGCTCATCTTCTGACTAGGACATCCTCATACCTCTGCCAAAACAGCTCTGCATTCACTTTTCCATCTTCACTGTTATCGGCAGGGCGCCAGTGCCACACCCCACGGGCGGTAGTGCCATACTTAAGTGACCGTTGGGCCCCCAGGGGTATTTATACCTTTTGGGCTGGCCCTCAACGGTCACTGCTTCTTCCACCTCTGCTCATTTCGGCTAAGCACTCCCAAGAGCTCATCTCTCTCCTCTATTGGTGACCTCCAAGCTCTCAAGCAAATCCTTGATTTCCACCATCAAAACTTGAGAGAAAAGGCATCAAAACTCGATTAGAGAGCAGATCCACTAATTCCCAAACTTTGAGAGCACTTGGTTCACGTTTGGCCGGCGGATTTAAGTTTGTTACTCTTGGAGCCTTGCTCCTAGCCGGCTAGACGTCACCCTAGAGCTTGCCAACTTGTGTGGCAACCAAGGGAGGCTTGTAACCACCTATTGCAGCTAAGAAATCATTCCTTACTTCAAGAGTTTACTCTCTTAATTTGAGAACGAGGGAAAGGCAAGCCTTGGTGGCAAGCCCTAGCCTTAGTGGCATACCTCAACAACGTGGACTTAGACAAGCCTTAGTGGCGAGCTGAACCACGGGATAAATAACCGTGTGCTGATTTACTTTCATTGCATTACTCTTTGTCGTTGAGGTGTTTCTAGGGTTCGTGGCCGATCTACTTGGTGGTACTTGTTCCACTCTATTTAGTTGTTGTTCTGTGACTAATACACTTGCAGGAAGCTAGGAGATTTATTCGATCTAAGTTTCACTGGTTAAATTTCAAACTGTGCTAACCCTCTCCTGCGCAGGTACGGCAGTGCCGCCCTCTGGTCTGACTGTTGTTTGAGTTAAATTTTTATAGGCCTATTCACCCCCCCTCTAGGCCCTCCAGTCTTACCAAAGATCCTACAAGTGGTATCAGAGCCGAGTTGCTTCGTATACGCTTCACCGCGTGAAGTATGGAAGCCGGAGGAGGTTCAAAAACCACTCGCGTCGATCCGGACGCGGCTGGCTTGCAAGAGAGTGGCAACAACAGCAGTGAGCTCTCACCCTCGATAGCGAGCAATGCCTCTCTCCCACCCATCAAGACAATCGATGTGGAGAGAAGGCAAGAAAGAAAAGAAAGGAGAGCCACTAAGACCGCAAGAAGGGAAGTAAGAGAAAAGAAGAAGGAAGAGCAGCGTAAGCTTGAAGAAAAGCAGAAGAGAAAAGAAGATAGAAGACGCATATGAGAAGAATGAGAGAAGAGAAGGACAACAAGAAATAAGAAGGAGGAAGCCAAGGCATATGATGCATCATCAAGTGAGCTATCAAGTAGCTCCGACGATGGTGATGATGATGTATCATATCATGCCTCCAAGGGTGACAAGAAGAAGAAGAACAAGGACAAGGGCAGCAGCACCAACAAGAAGAAATATGTAGCTGTATCCTTTAACTATTCTTATTTGACTAACCGTGATCGCAAGTCTTTCATCAATGTACCCATGGGCAAATTACCTCATTTCGATGGGACTAACTTTGCTAAGTGGAAGCACTTGATGAGGGCTTATCTTATAGGTCTTCACCCCGGTCTTTGGGAAATCATGTGCAACGGATTTCAGCCACCAGAAGATCCCAAAGAGCCAACAAATGAAGAGTTGATAGCTGTCCATCTCAATGGCCAAGCCACTAGCATACTTCTTAGTGCCTTGGATGGTGATGAGTACAATAGAGTGATGAATGTTGACATTGCCAAGAAGATTTGGGACACTTTGCACCTTACACATGAAGGGGTTGACAAAGTGAGAAGGGCAAGAATTGATTTGTTGATGGCCAAGCTCAATAGGTTTGTGATCTTGGAAGGTGAAGGGCCACAAGAAATGTTTGATAGGTTGATGACCTTAGTTGGCAAGATTAGAGGCTATGGTAGTGATGAGCTTGATGATCACAAAGTAGTGAAAATTATGTTGGAAGCCTATTCGCCTAGAAATGAGACCGTAGTCACTCTAATTAGAGATAAGAAGAAGTTTGAGCACTTCACTCCAAATGATGTGCTTGGAAGACTCTTGACCTTTGATATGCAAAGAGAAGAAGCAAATGAGAGGAGAAAGCTTGGTGAGTTGCAAGCCAAGCTAGATGGCATGAAGATCAAGGATGTAGCTCTCAAGGCCAACAAGTCAAGCAAGCAAAGCACCTCCAACAAGGCAAAGGGCAGCAAGCAAGCATCAACAAGCAAGCCCAAAGATACCAAACAAGTGCAAGAAAAGGAAGAGACAACTTCATCCTCAAGTGAAGATGAAAGTGATGGCACCGAATACAAGAAGGTTGATGATGTTGCTCTCTTTATGAAGAAGTACAACAAGGGCTTGAAGAAGCAAGGCTACAAGGTAGTGAGGAGAAAGTTTCCTAACAAGAAGAAGAGGACCTGCTTCAATTGTGGCAGCACCGAGCACTTCATTGCAACATGTCCTTATGAAAAGAAAGACAACAATTACAAGAAGGACAAGAAAGAGAGCAAGCATGAGCACAAGAAGAGTCACAAGCATATGGGAGAGGCACACATTGGGCATGAGTGGGACTCAACTAAATAGAGCTCAAGTGATGAGGATGAGAAGATAGCAACCGTAGCCATCCAAAAATCATCCTCTACACCAAGGCTCTTCAACAACATGTCTGATGATGATAACCACCACTCCCCTCGCATTTGTCTTATGGCAAAGGGTGAGAAGGTAAACTCAAAAAACAAATCTCCACCACCTCCTAGTGACATCTCTAGTAGTGATCTTAGTGATAGCTCTAGTGATGATGAATCTAGTGATGAAGAGATTGATAATATAACTAAAAATTTAGATCCTAAGACCAAACTCTTTATCTCTAAGCTAATGGAGGATTTAGAGAATGTCCAAGCCGAGCTAGCAACTAGAGATGATGATCTCATTGCACAAGAAAAGATGTATATTGCTAGCAAGGAAGCTCTTGCATTAGAGAGAAGTGAGGTGGCCTCCTTGCGCAAGGTTTTGGCCAAAAGAGTAAGAAGACCATGTTCTCACTAAGAAGGCAAATATTGCACTCAATAAAAAGTATTGTGTCTTAGATAAAAAGCACAAAGAACTTGACCTGCAATATAGTCTTCTTTGGGAGAGCACCCCACAACCCTCTAATGCAAAGGACACCTCTACTCCCTCCACTAGCCAAGGTTCTGGAAAATGCTATAATCTTGATTTGAATGTTTATTCCACTAACCTTGCTAATATGGAGGCAACGAGAAAGAAGATTGCACGGCTAAATGATGTGATAGGTAAAAGGTGCATGGAAGGCAAGAAACAAGTAACTAGCAAAGTGGATCAACCAAAGAAGCCACAATACAAGAATAGGAGACATCCTCACATCAAGGATGGGCTTGAGCACACAAAAGGAGCCAAGACAAATAGAAGAAAGATTATTAATGGCTATGAGTGTGTTCAGTTTATGAGCAAGGGCAAAGTTGGTACAGATCAGCCTGCATAGATGGCGGCAGTGCAGCAGCCCTGAGCAGCAATGCCCCAGGGCGGCAGTGCTGCTGTGAAGGGCGGCAGTGCCGCCCCCCACAGAAAAGGGAAGGCCACCAACTCTGCCCCTGGTCAGTTTAAGCCCAAGAAAAAAAGTGTTCCAACCAAAGCAAGAGTCCCAGAAACCAAAGAAATCAATTTGGGGCAATCCAAACAAGTATGCTTATCAACCGAAGGCCCATGCACCTCGACAAAGCTTGAGTTCTTGCTTTGTGCTGAAAAACAACAGCAAGGGAGAAGTGATTGCCAAATATGTTGGCAAAGATACAAATGTTTATCTTAACACTTCTATTTGGGTTTCTAAGATTCTAGTGACTAACATGCAAGGCCCCAAGGATATCTGAGGACCTAATTCAAGGAACTAAACTTGTTTCGCAGGCATACTCCTCTGGTGGGTCAAGTTGGGTGCTTGACAGCGGCTGTACAAACCATAGATCGGAGAAAGGAGTATGTTTTCATCATACACTCCTAAGATGGACTCAAATGAGAATATTGTCTTTGGAGACAATTCTAGGGGTGATGTGATTGGTCTCGGTAAGGTTGCTATAACCCTTGAACATTCAATTACAAATGTATTACATGTTGATTCGTTGAGTTACAATTTGTTGTCTATTTCACAATTGTGTGAGATGGGTTATAATTGTCTCTTTACGAATAAGGGTGTGGAAGTCTTTAGAAGGGAGGATTCATCTATTGTCTTTACGGGTCGATTAAAGAACAAGCTTTATCTAGTTGATTTCAACAAAAGTAAGGCTAATTTTGAGACTTGTTTAGTGGCAAAATCTAGCATAGGCTGGCTGTGGCACCACCGTCTAGCTCATGTTGGATGAGGAACTTGGCCAAACTTCAAAAAGATAACCACATTCTTGGACTAACCAATGTTTAATTTGAGAAAGACAGGATTTGTAGTGCTTGCCAAGCCGAAAAGCAAGTAGGTGTACCTCACCCACCAAAGAGCATCATGACCACTACTCAACCTTTGGAGTTGATTCATATGGATCTTTTTGGACCGATTGCCTACCTTAGCTTCGGGGGTAACAAATATGGATTAGTAATTGTTGATGATTATTCCCGCTTCACTTGGGTATTCTTTATCGATGAGAAGTGCTAGGTACAAGAGAAGGTGAAGATCTTCATTAGAAAGGCACAAAAGAAGTTTGGTCTCCCCATCAAGAAAGTGAGAAGTGATAATGGGACCGAATTCAAAAACACCCAAGTTGAAGAATTTCTTGATGAAGAGGGCATCAAGCATGAGTTTTCAACTCCATACACCCCTCAATAAAATGGTGTACTAGAGAGGAAGAATTGGACACTCATTGACATGACAAGAACAATGCTTGATTAGTACAAGACATTGGAACTTTTTTGGTGTGACACCATTAACACCGCTTGTCATGCCATCAATCACTTCTACTTACACAAGAAACTCAAGAAGACTTCATATGAGCTTCTAATCGGTAATAAACCTAAGGTGACATACTTTAGAGTGTTTGGGTGCAAGTGTTTCATACTCAACAAAAGATCCAAAACCTCTAAATTTGCACCTAAAGTTGATGAAGCATCCTTCTTGGTTATGGATCAAACGAGCATACCTATCGTGTCTTCAACAAAATCTCCGGTAGAGTTGAAGTAGCAATAGATGTGCAATTTGATGAATCTAATGACTCTCAAGTAGAACAAGTTAACTCAAGTGTTGTAGGAAAATAGGATCCACCTTATGAGGCAATCAAGCAATTGGCTATTGGCGACATTAGGCCATAAGAAGATCAAGCCACTGAAGAAGAGGATCCTCGGGCTATTGCTGCACCAATTTTCATTGACATACTCAATGCAGATGTGCAGCACACCCATGCTGCTGACCAGCAGGGCGGCAGTGCCGCACATAAGGGCGGCAGTGCCGCCCCTCCTACCTCAGCAGCAGCTGATTCTACTCCACTGCCAAGGCTGAACCAAGAGCCCATATTTGAACAAGAAGAAGTTGAAGGTCCAGAAGATGAACAGAAAGGTGTTGAGCATCTAAGACTACGACAAACTATTGAACGAGATCACCCTGCTGACAATATCCTTAGGAGTGTTCAAAAGGGGGTATTGACACGTTCTCATTTAGCAAATTTTTGTCAATATTACTCTTTTGTTTCTCCTGTGAAACCAATCAAGATTGAAAAGGCTCTCGAAGATGAGGATTGGGTGATGGCAATGCAAGAGGAACTCAACAACTTCGAGAGGAACCAAGTGTGGACCTTAGTGAAAAGACCAAATACCAATGTCATTGGTACTAAGTGGGTCTTCCGTAACAAGCAAGATGAAAATGGCGTGGTGATAAGGAACAAGGTAGGATTGGTAGCTCAAGGTTTCACTCAAGTAGAGGGCTTGGACTTTGAAGAAACTTATGCACCAGTGGCAAGGCTTGAAGCAATCCAAATGCTTTTAGCCTTTGTTGCCCATCATGACTTCAAGCTGTACCAAATGGATGTCAAGAGTACATTCCTCAATGGCCCAATACAAGAGTTAGTCTATGTTGAGCAGCCACCTGGTTTTGAAGATCCCAAGTTCCCCAACCACATCTACAAACTCCAAAAGGCGCTCTATGGGCTTAAGCAAGCACCAAGAGTATGGTATGAATGTCTTAAGGAATTCTTGCTCAAACAAGGCTTTGAAATAGGCAAAGTCGATCCTACCCTTTTCACTCACAAAGTCAATAAAGATAAATTTGTGTGCCAAATATATGTCGATGACATAATATTTGGTAGTACTAACCATGAGTTTTGTGAGGAATTTAGTATGATCATGACAAAGAGATTCGAGATGTCTATGATGGATGAATTAAAGTTCTTTCTTGGATTTCAAATCAAGCAAGTGAAGGATGGGACTTTTATTAGCCAAATGAAGTACACCAATGATATGCTAAAGAAGTTTGACATGGCGAAAGCAAAGCCCATCAAAACTCCCATGCCAACTAATGGACATCTTGATCTCAATGAGAAAGGGAAAGCCATCGATCAAAAGGTATATCGCTCCATGATCGGCTCTCTACTTTCTATGTGTCCATCTAGGTCCGATATTATGCTTAGTGTGTGCATGTGTGCTAGATTTTAAGCTAACCTGAAAGAGTGTCATCTTGTGGCTGTTAAGAGAATCTTGAGATATTTAGTACACACTCCTAACCTTGGTTTGTGGTATCCCAAGGGCTCCAAGTTCGGTCTACTTGGGTATTCAAATTTCAATTACGCCGGTTGCGAAGTGGATCAAAAAAGCACTTTGGGGACATGTCAATTCCTTGGGCAGTCCCTAGTGTCTTGGAGTTCTAAGAAGCAAAATTTTGTAGCTATTTCCACCGCCGAGGCCGAGTATGTTGCAGCCGGTGCATATTGTGCTCAACTACTTTGGATGAGGCAAACCCTTTGTGATTTCGAATGTCGCTTTACCAAAATCCCATTATTGTGTGACAATGAAAGTGCCATAAAGCTTACAAACAATCCCGTAAGCCACTTAAGAACTAAGCATATAGACATCTGATATCACTTCTTGAGAGACCATGAAGCCAAAAGAGATATCAAAATTCGCCATGTGAGCACCAAAAAACAACTAGCTGATATCTTCAGTAAGCCCCTCGATGAGTCAAGATTTTGTGCTTTGCGTAGTGAGCTAAATATACTTGATTCTCATAACGTGGTTTGAAATTTAGCATGCCAATGTTTGATCAACTAGCGACCTAGGCAAAATTTGCGAAATTTCAATATTGGGCTTCAAAATGATTTATGAAACTTGATCTATGTAGCATGACCATGGTTTATATTGATTATTTGTTTCTGGTCATGATATATAGAGAATATGTGTCCATATCTAAGATAGAGAGAGTCACATAGTTTGTAGTTAATTCCTGCTGTTTTGGGCAGGGCGACAGTGCTGTCCTTTGAATTCCAACTAGAATTCGGCCCACAACGTCCAAGTTCTATGAGGCCCATTTTATTTCTCCACTTATCCCTCTGGCCTGTAGTACTCTCTCTCTCCCTCATTCTCTCCCCGATGCCGTCGCACGCATGCGCTCCTCCTCTTCACGCTTGCACGTGCGCGTGTCGTTGTCTATCACGCGGCTGCCACTACCGGCACTGCTGCGCCTGCTTCGGTCGGTCCTTGCTCATCGCTGGTTGCAACCAAGGGCTCCTGGCCAAGCCCCTTCTCTTCTTCCCTCCTCACTCTATGGTTTGAGAAGGTATAACCCTAACCTCGCTCGATCTATGCAATGGTGATGTTCTAGCAATGGATTTCAGTTTCTAGGGATAGTATGAAGGAGTAGGAAGTAGTGTTGATGATTGATTTGAATCGATTTGGAAGTTCCTTCGATGGAGTGGAGGATGGCCCCACGGTAGTGCCGTGGCTTGGGTGCGGCAATGCCGCCCTCAGCAACTACAGATACCTCTCCTGTAGCTCCATTCAATTGAAGAAGCCATAAATGGATTGGATTCAGTCACCAACACATTAAACCTATTTCTTTATGCAAATTTCTTTCAAATCCATAGCTAGGTCACCATGTTTCTTTATGTACTATGATTCTGAGATTGTGACGAAGCAAAGAGATAGTTGGAAGTGAGATTTAGCAAGAATGAGGAAGTGGGTAGTGACGTTGAACAACACCTAAGTGTGGCAGTGCCACCCTCATAAGGCGGCAGTGCCATCCTGACTGGCCTTTTGACCAGCAAGCTGTCAATATCACTATCCAAATTTGTTTTCTTGTTAAGACTAACCTGTAGCTATTTTTAATACTTCATTTTCATAGTTTCTCATCTAGTGCTATCCTTTGCATAGATGGAGCACGGAGATGATGGAAGAGGAAAGAGAAAGATGTTGACCAAGTAGCAGTCTAGATGAGGCAGGGGGAGGGGCACTAGCAGCAGTGCAGCAGCACCTCATGCATTTGATAGAGAAGCTCATTAGCAATATGTTGAGAATGAGGAGAGGCTTCAGCAGATAGGGCACACCATTCCTCCTGGTGGCTGTCATGGCAGCCCTTTGCACCTAACAGAGTTTGATGACAGCTACATGAGGGACAACAATGATGAGTTCACCTTCAGAGCCCCACATGACACAGTTGCACATCCTATGGTGGATTATTCCAAGAGCTAGAAGGGAACAGAGGAGGCTAGAGAAATGAATCCTTATGCAACAGGCAAGGTCATGGGAGTTGACTACAGATTCTGGAATGTATTCCATTCCAACTACTATGCCACTGCCATCTTAGCTAGCAGGAAGGGCAAGATTTGCAAGATGCAATATATTGATTTCAATGAGATGCAAGACAAGGAAGAGCCTGAGTTCAACACTGCTATTAGGACATGTGACAGATTTGAGCTCTCTGACCTTATGTCCTTCAGGTATGATTGGAATGTGGAGATCATAGCTCAGTTCCATGCCACCTATTTCTGGAATAGGGACACAGATGAGATGCACTAGATGACTGATGGTCGCCACTATCGCATTGATTTTGTTACATTCAGTCAGATCCTTGGTTTTGGACAGGTGCAGAGGACTTACTCCTGCATTCATAATGAGCGCCGTGCTGAGATCAGTGAAATCAGCTATATGTGGAGGGATCCCAGTGAGGCAAATGGCAGGAGGAGTGGACTCTAGAGTTTCTACTATGTCATGAACAATCTCATTAGGAGTACCATCAACCCTAAGGATGGAGCAGCATCTGATATAAATGGCTATGTGAGAAATGTGCTTGCTCGTTTTCCAGATGGAAAGAAGTTCAATGTCCCTAGGTTCATTTGGGTTGAGCTTAGCTATGCTATGGACGATGGGAGAAGGGGGCTGCCCTATGCTCCTTATCTCATGTTCATGATTGAGAGGGTCACTGGCTTCAGGTTTCCTAAGGACAAGATCCACACCGTCTACAAGATAGAGAAGACCCAGCCTTCTGTAGTCACCAGAGAGGGAGGTAGAGCACATGAGGACATCCCTAATTCCTCCAGCTCCAGATCTAGGAAGAGCAGTTGGAAGAAGAAGATTGGTTCTTTTATGAAGGCAATCATGGGAAAGTGCACATATGCAGCTGAGAGAGCCTATGAGACTCAGCGGGACCAGAGAGAGCTTTGAGGAGGGCACCTTCCACCTCTTCCACCACCTCCAGTGTTTGAGCTTCCTAGTATGTCAGATACTAGCTCAGATGATGATGATGGTGGAAATGGCAATGAGTCAGAGGAGAGACCTATGGCAGACTGGCAGGAGACTCTTGTGGGATACCAGAGGAGGGATGAGCCGAGACGCTCTACGTGCTCTACACACTTCACTGGCACCACACACCGTCAGGGGCGTGCACGTATCGACTCTGACTCGGACAAGGAGTGAGTTGACTTCTCTTCTTTTCTCTACTCTTTTTGGTATTTGATGCCAAAGGGGGAGAAAATTAGAGGGGTCAATTCTTTTTCGACGCCATGTGACCGCTGCAGCTCCACTTCATGTTCTATCCGAGGAGAGTTAGTTGTTAGGTTGTGAGTTAGAGTGTCGTTGGTCACAGCACTCGGCAAAGCTGGAAAAATGGGTGCTCGGAAAACTGCTTTTCCAGCTTTGCCGAGTGCCATGACCATGACACTCGGCAAAGATTTAAAAAAAAAATCAAACTTTGCCGAGTGCCAAACAGAGGGCACTCGGCAAAGAATTTTTTTAAAAAAAAAATTCAAACTTTGTCGAGTGCCAGCCAGAGGGCACTCGGCAAAGAATTTTTTTTGAAAAAAAACTCAAACTTTGCCGAGTGCCAGCCAGAGGGCACTTGACAAAGAATTTTTTTTTAAAAAAAATCAAACTTTGCCGAGCGCCGGCTAGGGGGCACTCGACAAAGAATTTTTTTTTAAAAAATAAAAAATCTTTGCCAAGTGCCTTCAGGGTTGGCACTCGGCAAAGAGACCGTCAACGGAGCCGGCGTCGTGACGGTCGCTTTTCTTTGCCGAGTGCCCGATAAAAGACACTCGACAAAGAGGACTTTGCCGATCAATTTTTTGCCGTGTATTTTTTGTCGAGTGCCGCACTCGGCAAAGACTTTGCCGAGTGCAATTTGGCCTTTGCCGAGTGCCTCAGGCACTCGACAAAGAACCTGAATCCAGTAGTGAGTGCTACACACCTTCATGCGCGACACCCTTCATGACCATCAACCTGGGCTACTGCCCCAGGCTGGAGCGCTACAACAAGTGGGTGTACGCTGGCCTGGTGATGGTCTCATCGGCGGTGACCGATGATGCCGTCGCACATCTTCTTCTGTGTGTAGAGAATGAGAATGTGGCCAACGACCGTAGTATTGCATCTCATTGAGTATATATACAGGTTACAGTCGGGAGTGCGTGGTGCGCACAATCGTGGGTGACGTCAGTCACCACAACGAGAAGCTAAGCTAATTGTAGGATGAGTATAGACTGAATACAAGCCTGACAGACTGAATAACTGAATGTCTCAACACCCCCCCACAGTCGGTGCAGTCTTCACACGTTCATCGGGACGACGCACAGACTGGAGCGAAATGCTTCGAAGGTCGCTGTCGATAATCCCTTTGTCATCACATCGGCGTACTGCTCACCTGTTGGAACATGCAGAACACACAGATCGCCCATCTAAACGCGTTCGCGGACAAAGTGTATGTCCAACTCGATGTGCTTGGTCCTCTTGTGGCGAATGGGGTTTGCCAACATGTACACCGCAGAAACATTATCACAGTAGGTGACCGTCGCCTTGGTCACGCCACAATGGAGCTCGCCGAGGAGTTGCCGGAGCCAAATGCATTCCGCCGCGGCGTGCGCGACAGCACGGTATTCCGCCTCAGCGCTCGAACGAGAGACTATAGGTTGCCATTTCGAAGACCATGACACAAGAGCATCACCGAGGTAGACACAAAATCCCGAAGTCGAGCGTCAAGTGTCCGGGCATCCCGCCCAGTCAGCGTCCGAGTATGCCGTGATGGTGAGGTCCGCCGAGCCTCGTAGGTATAATCCCATCGTTGTCGTGCCGCAGACGTAGCGGAGGAGGCGTTTCAGCAGTGTGAGGTGAGGTGCACGGGGATCATGCATGTGCAGACACGCTTGCTGCATGGCGAAGGCAAGGTTAGGGCACGTAACAGTCAAGTACTGCAACGCCCTGGCCAGACTCCTGTATGTCTTGGCATCGTCGATCACTGGTCCATCGGCAGAGAGTTTGCCCTTAGCGTCGATTGGTGTTGTAGCTAGCTTGCAGTTTGTCATCCCAACGCACTCGAGAATGTCCTCGGCGTAGCGCTGCTGGGACAAACAGAAGCCGTCGGCTATACGCTTGACGTCGATGCCGAGAAAGAAGCGCAGATCACCAAGATCCTTGATAGCGAACTCCAGTTTTAGGCGCTGGATGATGTCTTGGAGGAGCGCTGGACTGGAACCTATGAGCACGATGTCGTCGACATATAGCAAGAGGTATGCGATGTCGTGGTCCCGGCGTAGAACAAAGAGTGAGGCGTCGGATCATGTCGGCTTGAAGCCAAACTTGATGGCATGATCAGCAAACCGAGTGAACCATGCGCGAGGGGCCTGACGAAGCCTGTACAGAGACTTGTCGAGGAGACAGACGGCGTTCGGGTACTCAGGATCGACAAAACTTGTGGGTTGTTGACAGAGAACGTGTTCCTGCATGTTGCCGTGAAGGAACACGTTGGACACATTGAGCTGTCGTGTGGACTAGCGATGAGAGGCGGCAATGGTGAGCACTGTGCGGATTGTGGTAGGCTTGACGACCGGCATGAAGGTTTCGCCGAAGTCAATGCCCGCACGTTGCGTGAACCCACAGACCACCCATCGGGCTTTATAACGCTCGAGGGATCCATCCGGATTGAGCTTGTGATGAAATACCCATTTGCCAGAGATGATATGGGCACCAGGTGGACGCGCAACCAAACGCCATGTGCGGTTTGCCTGAAGAGCGCAGTACTCCTGTTCCATGGCGCCATGCCAGTTAGGATCTTGAAGCGCGGCGCGCACCGAGGTTGGCAGAGGGGATATGGAGGCGCTAGTGGAAGGTGGAGACATGGTGGTGGCGAGCGCATAGCGTGGGTTGGGTTTGACGATGCCAGCCCGAGTGTGAGTGATCATCGAATGTGCAGGCGCAGGCGGCGCTCAGCAGCAGCTGGGGATGAAGAAGACGCTGATGGCATGGGATGGGCTGAAGAGGGTGCTACGAGCGGGGGAGACTATGGCGTGGGAACCATATGTGCAGAGGCTAGGGCAGGCGTATCAAGATGGGTAGGAACCTGAATGCACGACGGTGCCAGTTCCTGAATAACTACGGTGTCTGTTGTCGGACAGACAACAGTTCCGTCAGAAACGCCATTGCATGGAGCCGAGCGGAAAGGGAAGGAATTCTCATCGAATGTAACATGATGGGAAGTGATCACTCTTTGTGTATCGAGATCGAAGCAACGATAACCGCGGTGGTCAATGGGATACCCCAGCAGCACGCAAGCAGTGGAACGGGGAGCAAGCTTATGAGGCATGGTGGCTGCCTGATTAGGAAAGCAAAGACAGCCGAAGACTCTGAGGTGGTCATAGCTAGGTGGGGCGCCGAGCAAACGCTGGAATGGCATGGAGGGACCAGTAGCTTGGCACGGACGCCGATTAAGAAGATGCGTTGCTGTGGATAAGGCTTCAGCCCAGAAAGAGGGAGGCATGCCGGCATGCAGGAGCAGACTACGAATGCAGTCGTTCAGAGTGCGGATGATGCGCTCTGCAGTGCCATTCTAGGATGAAGTGTAGGGACAGGACAAACAAAACACTATGCCGTGAGTAGCAAAGTGAGCACGTAATGCCTGATTATCGAATTCTTTTCCGTTGTCAGTTTGGAAGGAGAGAATGGGAAGCTGAAATTGAGTAGATACATATGCGTGGAAAGACAATATGCAGGCAAATACATCAGCTTTGCTACGTAGGGGAAAAGTCCAGACATAATGAGTAAGATCATCAATCAAGACAAGATAATATTTAAAACCAGAACAACTAGGAACCGGCGACGTCCAGACATCAGCATGTATAATTTGAAAGGGAACATAACTGACAGATGCAGAAGAAGAAAATGGTAGTCTGACATGTTTACCAAACTGACAAGATGAACACACATGTGAAGAAGACTTAGAACAACTAAAGGCGACATGATGCAGAGTTTGACGAAGAGCATGACGCCCCGGGTGACCTAGCCGCAAGTGCCAGAGATCAGCAGTAGCAGTGGTGGCAATGAGTGCTTCCGGCGATGACGGTGCCAGGGGGTACAGGTCGCCGTCGCTGTTACATCGGAGCATCACCGTGCGGGTTGGGAGGTCCTTGATAGAGAAACCATAGGGGTCAAACTCAACGGAAACATTGTTGTCACGAGTGAGGGATCGAACGGAAATAAGGTTTTTAACTAAAGAAGGAGAAACAAGGATGTTGTTGAGTTGAAGAGGAGAGTGTGCTGTGGCAATGGCAGTAGAGGTGCGATGAGTGACTGGTAGGGTGGCGCCATTGCCAACAGTGATAGAAGGAGATTTAGAAGGGTGGATAGGAGAAGAAAGATTACCAGCGTTGGAGCTCATGTGCGACGTCGCGCCGGTGTCGAGGAACCATTCCGAGGCTTGTGGTCCAGTGTTCGGCACACCGGATGTCGCGAGGGAGGCGAGGAGGGCCTAATGGTTCCACACGTCCGGCGAAGGTGGAGGTGCGACGCCAGGGGGTGCGTACATCGGCGGCGGGGGCACGGTGCCAGCGAGGTAAGCCTGCTGTGGCTGGGTGCCGGGGCGTGGACCTAGAACGCCAGAGCCCGGGACGCGGAACGGCATGGGCCAGGCCTGCACCATGCCGGTCCACGGGTTCAGCCCAGGAACCCACGCTGGAGCCTGAGGACGGGCAGTAGAGGTGGTGCCAGAACCGCTTACTTGACCACGCCCACGACCTTTCTTCTTGGGCGCACGATCAGAACGTGGAGCTGAGGCGGTTGCGGGCACCGACGGCTTGGAGGCCGAGCTGGAACCGCTATCGCCGGAGACAGCAGAGGTGGAACGTGTGCCGGCAGTGGCGAGCAGAGCTTGGTGATGCGCCGACTTTGCCTGCTCCTTGTCATACTGCTCCTCCAGCAGCAGATAGGAGCGGGCCGACAAGAACGTGTGCGGCGGGTTCTTTGCGGTGATCACGGGGATGGTGTGCCGGTACTTGGAGCTGAGGCCGCGAAGCATGTTGAGGACCTGCGAGGTTTCGCGGACCGGCTGGCCCACGTCGCGTAGTGCGTCGGACAACTGCTTGAGTTTGCCGGTGTAGGTCGTGATGTTCATGTCGCCCTAGACAAGGTTTCGGAACTCCGCCTCCAGGTAGACTGCCCTATGGAGCTCGTTGTCCGTGAACTGAGCATGGACGGCGTTCCAAATGGAGTAGGCAGTAGCTTTAGGAACGTGAACAATGGCGCGGACATCTTTGGCCATGGAGTTGTAGAGCCAACTCAAGATGCACTGATCTTTCATGACCCAGTCCGGATCACAGCGGTTGTCGATGGTTGGCGGAGAGGAGAGGTGACTGCCGAGGCCGAACTTCCCGATGAAGGCGTCAAAGAAGCAGCGCCATTCGGTGTAGTTCGATTCGGCGAGGTTGAGCTCGACGGGGACGTGCGTCTTGATGTTGACCGTCTGCAAGACAGCCGCCGTCGGCGTGGGGAGGACAGGAGCGTCGAAGGAGGCTTCGTAGGAAACGGAGGAGCCAGAGGAGGAGGAATCGGCGTCAGACTGGTTGAACTCGAAGAGAGGATTGACGTCCATGACGCCGGGAGGATGAGCAGCGGAGAGAGCAGCAGTGGAGGACGGCGTCGCTGGAGGCGAGCGACGGTTGCGGAAGGGAGGCGAGCAGGATCAAGCTGCGACAAATGATACCATGTAGAGAATGAGAATGTGGCCAACGACCGTAGTATTGCATCTCATTGAGTATATATAAGTTACAGCCGGGAGTGCGTGGTGCGCACGATCGTGGGCGACGTCAGTCACCACAACGAGAAGCTAAGCTAACTGCAGGACGAGTACAGACTGAATACAAGCCTGACAGACTGAATAACTGAATGTCTCAACACCGGGTGATCTACGCACGCCAGGGAGCGGCGCCACCGCGTGCACATCAAGCAGCGGCACCAGCCGTACCCGGTGGAAGACAAACCGGCACCGACGGTCCCAGGCGCCTGATGGCCGTTCCTCTTCCTCCCGTGCCTGTGCTGCTGTGCATACTCCGCGTTAGTTGGGTTTTCGTGATGTAGATCGCTGTACCCTGGATTGCTCGCTGCATGCTGTTGCTGATTTTATTTCGTAGATGAAGTTGATGTGCACTCTCGCACTAACTGTAGCTGGATTTGTGGGTTGAACTTGAGAGGTCAGATAGCCTGCAACTGTTTGTGTTGGGATTGGGCATTAGTCATCAGTCATGATCTGGAACTGTAAGATTGCATGCTTGCATGTTCTTCAGTTCGTTTATCTTCATCTGTGTATCATCGTTCATTTTTCACTGTCGCTGTCTCGCTGACCTTGATCGCCTCGTTGGCTGGTTCGTAGATGTTCACTGTCTCATCTGTGATTTTTTTTAGACACCTCGCCAAGTATCAGAAAAAAAGGTCGTCCTACCTCCTTGAATTATTGCCGTAGTCTAATTGTCCTACAACTCCAAAACCAGCCATTTTATATCCTTAAACTATCAAAAATATTTAAATCACCTCTCTACTCTGGTTTGGAGTGATTCTGAATGTGGTTTTGTTCTTTTTTCTAAAAAAAATCGGTAAATATTTCATAGTAAGGTTTTTAAATAAACCACACAAAAATCTCTCTAAGTTTTCTAAAGTTCAAAAAAAATCTAGAGATAGATTCGGATACGAAAACTCCGAATAAAATATTTAGAGCTCGTCAAAACATCTTTACAAACTTAAAAAATAGGTTTAACTCTAAGAGGATTGGAAAATATCTATAAAAATGTAGAAAATTCTCAAAGTATGTATAACCATGTTTTAAAAAAAAACTTTAGTAAAAATATGAGAGACAACCACCATGAATATGACATATATTAATGTTGAATACATTCATGCTATTAATTCGTGTTGGTTGCGTATTATCTTTTTTTTGTTGAAAAAGTTTTAATGACACGTTTAGATATCAATTTGAATGTTTTAGAATTTTCTAGTTTTTTTCTATTTTCCTGGATCTAAATATATATTTAGAAATTCCGTATTTTCTTTTTTTTAGCGGATGCATCCTCTGTTGCTGATCGAAGACGGAAGCTAGTTTTTCGTGTGTACAAATGAGAAAGAGGTCTTTTCTCAAAAAAAAAATTGAGAAGGAGGTGGTTGGCTTGGCGTCGCTCTTGAATGAACTGAACGGAATCCCCCCTTTTGTATATGATCATCAATCATCAGCCTTTATCGGCAGGCAGGTCCGAGGCTTCCTTTCCCTTGGACAAGGTTGCATGAACAATTGAACATGTCACAGTGGCAGTGTCACGGCACGCACAAGGTGGCATTGCCAATGCCAATGCCAGGGTGTAGGGTCTGCTGTTGACTTGAACGGGCGCCCCATGCCCCCTCGACGCATTCATCATATATCCATATCCTGCTGGAGCGTGCGTTGGTAGCGAGCCGCCGCTGACATGGGTGGGTCCATCGATTTCATCCCCCTTCCTCCTCCAGCGGCAGAGTCAACCCATCCAACTCGCTAGACAGCGCACCAAGTGCCCTGCACCTGCACTTCGGGCCTGTTTGGTTGAAGCCCCAGACAACTTGTCTGGCAAAAAATGTTGCCTAGAAATTTGATGAAATATGTCTAGCCATGCAAGTTGGAAGTTGATCTGTTTGATTGGAAGCCTATGTCCGAAAAGGCTAATGAAAGATAACAATGTTTTCTTGTATAATGGAATGGTAATAAGTTAATTTTTAGAAGACATGATATGCTTAAGTATATAAATAATATCTATATCTATTTATATCTATACCTAATAATAAAAAGACAAAATTTCTCACCCCCTGATTTTGGTCGGGCCCATTCTTTATTCGTTTGGCCTATAGATAAAATCACTAAAAACTCAAAAGTCCGAACCAACCTATATCAGCCAATTACGTGAGGACGCTCCTGTTCCAACTACAGCAGGTGCTGAAATCCTCCTTGGACTCTTCCTGTCTTTTCTTTAATTCACCACGTTTGCATAATTATCGGCCAGCTCGAGTCCATTATCTTCACGCACTCCCTTGCCTTTTCCTTTGTCCTGACGCGTGAAAACTTAATAGGATCTGCCTTCTGATGCGTATGGCAGCTCGACATCATGATCCTCCACCAAAATAGCTTGTATATGCAAACTCTAGGTACACCTTTTTTTTTTTTTTTTTTTGAACTAAACGGAGGGGAGAGTTTCCCCACCTTTCCATTCAAAAGCACACGCCCAAGTTAAGTAGGACGTGGAAAAGAGTTTGAGGTACAATCGCGGAGGTGAGCGTACCAGCCCAGCAGGCCGTTCCCTAGCTCAGGAGGAAGGCGCTTGCGCCAAGTTACAAGGTCATCACAGACCCTCGAAAGAACCACGCGATTACAGAAATTTTCATTACGGAATACATACCCATTCCGACCGTCCCAGATACGCCATAAGATAGTCAGGAAGATGAAAGGCCAGAGAGTCGCTTCTAGATTTGCTGGAGTGTCTGCTTCCCATGCTTCATCATCCGTCATCTGTCCCACATCGCCCATGCCTATTGCAGTCCACAGCGCATCACTTTGTTCGCAGCCGAAGAAAACGTGTCGCCTGTTCTCCGGGTCCCTAGCGCAGCGCTCGCATTGTTCGCCGTCGACGATGTGTTTTGCATGGAGGTTCACCCTTGTGCTGAGCCGGTCTTTGAAGTACAGCCAAGCGAACACCTTGACCTTGTTTGGTAGCCTTGTCCGCCAAACACGCCCACCGTGCGTGTCAGTGTGGTCACCTGAAGAGTCGAGGGCTGCGTAGGCATCCCTAGCGGAGTAGGTGTGCCCTGTCAGCTTGAGCAGCCGTAAGTCAGGGCCGTCGCCGATGTTCATCTCCTGCAACAAAGAGAGCAGGCTGCCTAGCTGATGGCTAGCAGCATTAGTGAGTCGAGGACGCAGACGCAAATCAAAACCACTCTGGAAGACGCGCTGCACCGAGATGTTAGGCATAGTGGTGTGAGTGAACAAAGCATGATGGGTGGAGAAGAGGGGGCCGGCAGGAAGCCAATGGTCGAACCAAAAGGAGGTTGCGGCGCCATTGTTGACTTTGACGATGGTGATGGAGCGAAAGGTGTTAAGCTCGTCATTGACAATGCGCCAGAGGAAGCTAGACGCGCCGCTGATCGGGGTATCGAAGGAGGAGGCACTGCGTAGAAGCCAATCTTTCCAGCTGGTTTGTTCTCCACTGAATAATTTGTTGACGAATTTCATCAGCAAGCACCGGTTCTGAAGCTCCAGGTCTTTTATTCCCAGCCCGCCGGCGTTTTTGGGAGCTTGGACCGTGTCCCAAGCGACAAGGCATTTGGAACCGTGGCAGCTATCTTCTCCAGTCCAGAAGAAGGCACGACGTCTCTTGTCGATGGCCTTGAGGACTGTCTTAGGCACGCTGATTGCAGACATGTAGTGAAGCGGGAGTGCGCTGAGAACAGAAGTGCAGAGGGTGAGGCGCCCCGCGCGGTTAAGAAGAGAGGCTCGCCAACCTGATAAGTATTTGTCGCAAGAGGTGATAAGGGGCAGGCAGTCAGAAACAGAGACTTTGTGAGGGGTAAGAGGTAGTCCAAGGTAGGTCTGAGGGAAGGTGGAGGTGGTGGTGCCAAAAGTGGTGGCAAGGGCGGCGGCTTCGTCGTCAGGGACGGCAATTGGTAAGAAGGTAGTTTTGTGGTAGTTGATGGCCAAGCCAGTAGCTTTCTCGAACAGCTGCAGGATGCGTTTGGTCGCAGAGATGGCGTTGGGGGTGCAGCGCATGAAAACAAGGGTGTCATCGGCGTACTGGAGGACGGGGCACGGCTCATCGGGGAGGATGGGATGTCGAATATCCGCGGCAAGGTGATGGTTTTGGAGCAGACGGCGAAGAACATCGGCAACAATGATGAAAAGATACGGTGATAGGGGGTCCCCCTGCCGGAGTCCACGGCGGCAGTTAATCCAGTTGCCAGGAACACTGTTAAGGAGGACAGTAGTTTTCCCAGTGCTGAGCAGGACGTTGATCCAGGCACACCATCTATCAGAGAAGCCACGGCATTTCATGATCTTGGTCAAGCTGTCCCAGGCGACACAATCGAAGGCTTTGTGGAAATCTAGCTTCATGAGAACGGTAGGGCACCCTCTCCGGTAGCAGCAATTCAGTAGATCTGCTGCATAGACGAAGCTGTCCGCGATGCACCTTCCACTGACGAAGCCGGATTGATCAGATCCGATGAGAGAGGGGATAAAGGGCTGCAGGCGGTTCATGAGAACTCTGGAGATGCTCTTAACCGTAGAGTTTTGCAACGCAATTGGTCTGAAATCATGTGGGCGCCGGGCTCCCTCCTTCTTAGGTAGCAGCACGAGGTAGGATCTGTTGATCCTTTCCAGATCCACCGAGTGCATATGGAAGGCAGAGAAGAGGGCGGTGATGTCTGCAGAGATAACTGTCCAGGAATGTTTGAAGAAGAGAGATCCAAAGCCGTCAGGACCTGGACTTGCGGTGGAGTGCATATTTCGGAAAGCAAGGGTGTCATCGGCGTACTGGAGGCCAACAAAAATACGACTTGTTGGAAAGGCCAAACGAAACATCAGATATGTCTGGGCTCCACCGAAACAAGATCCTGAAATGTCTAGTGCACTTGAAAACTCATGTAGCCAGTCAGATATATTTAATGGACCCCAATGCACTAAGCTCGCATCACCTACTCCTCTTTACCTTTTTCTTTTGACTGTATGAAGGATTTCCTTGCTAGACACGCTATAAAACTTCAAAATCTATATCTATATTTATACATAGGACACGGTGCCAAATAAACTTGTCGTTGTGTCGTCGATCGTCCCTGGTGATCGTGGGTGCGGCTGTGGCGAGCTGGTGCTGGGAGCCTGGGACGGTGGCTCCTAGCCCCGGCACGACGGCAGACGACTTGCAGGTGAAGTCGAGGCAGCGGAGGTGGGCGAAGTTGTTCTTATTTATGTTCTCGTTTTCCATTACAATCTGATAACTTATTTTCAACCGTTGCAACATACGGGTATATTTGCCGATGGATGGATAAAGAAAGATACAATTACAAGCACATGTCTTTTTTTAGCAAGAAGAGAGTGTCGGGGTTTTCGAGATCGCCAACTAGTAAATTTGTGTTATGCGCGTTTAGGCTCGGATGGCTAGCTAAGGTGGGCACAAAGGATTATACCGGTTCGGACAGAACGTCCCTACTCCAGTCACGGCGCACTTGTGCTACCCGTTATTGATTAGTTCGTAGTAGGGGTTACAAACAAGATCGAGCGAGGGAGAAGGATTCCCAGGTCTCTATGGCGCGTGTGTGTATGTTTCGGTGTTGTGTGTTGCTCTGTGAACTGTAGAGAGTCCAGAGAACTTGCTCAGAAAGGTCCCAAGGCCCCCTTTTTATAGCTTAAGGAGGGAAACTTGGAGTACACGGTAGAAGAAGAGGAAGAGAGTGCGGGAGAAGGAGCTTCCGTGGCGACGACGTTCTTCTTCTTTAGGCAAGGCCCACCGGTCCCCTCGTTGATGATGGAGGTGTCCCTCCCCACGTCGTCGTGCTGCCACCACGATCGGCGGCGGGGGTTTGCTGCTCGTCCGCCCGTGCCGCCCCGCCAGACCGTGTCGCGCGGCGTGGCGTGCGGCGCCCTCCACGGCTTTTCTGCGGGGCGCCGTTTCTGACGACGGGGACACAAGGCTGATTTGCCTAGTACTGTAGCAGGCATACGTTCTTCGGCATGGCGCATCGCGGCTACGCGTAGGTTGGGGGCGTGTTAATTTTCCACCGTGGCGTAGCGCCATGATGTCGGCCGTGCGCCCATCAGGCCATGGGGGACATCCTGGTCCTCCGCGGACCCTGGATGTTCCTTGTCCGACCCAGGGGCACGCCTCGCGGGACAGATCAGAGTCGAGACTCCTCCTAGGGGGTCGAGCGAATCGGAGCTCTCACGCCTCTCCTCGGGCAAGGAGAGGCCGGTGCTCGTGGGGTCGGATTCACCCACAGCTGCCGGGCGAGGCGGTCCACACTACCGACCCTCGGGCCATATGGACCCTGTCTTCCTTGGGGTCGGACGGGGCGGAGCTTCCAGTTTGGCTGTCGTGCAAGCCAGGCCGGGCGATCGGGCTGCTTTGAGTAAGTTCAGGCCTCCTTCGCGGAGGCCACGACCAGGTCTGGGCCACACCTCTAATCATTAAGGCGGCCTTATCAGATTATTAGGACTGTCTAACCCGGGCGTCTTGATATTTGAGCCCGACAGTAGCCCCTGAGCCCCCGGGTGAGCCAGGAGGATCGCATGGGGGTTCACTTGACTGTCAAGTAGATAGGCGTGGATATATCTTATCGGACTCTCCCATCAAGAGCCTTTCGGATGCTTTCTGTGCTTCCGAGCCCTCGAGTCCCTACGCATAGCAGGAGATTCGCACCGAGGACTGGCCAGCCTTTTGGTTATTAGATTCTCTGCGTCCTCCTCCAGGAAGGTTCGGTCGGGCTGTTTCATGATCCCTCTTCGCCAGGCCGCCAGTGGCGCCCTATAGGCTGCTTAACGGGCCGGCCCGAGCTGACCGTCATTCCCCTTCGCGGGGGTCCTTCGTGAGCAGACGGATGAATTACTGCGCCTCGGCGGCCTGGAGTGATTCCTTCATGTATTCCGCCTAAGCGGGCCTGCGGCCTCCCCCGCGCCGGTCGTAGTCTAGCACGTCTCCCAAAAGGGCGATCAGAGGTCGCGTGTGCACGCCTATCGAAGGAACACGGCGATGGGACATAGCAGGGGCACACGCGGATCGAGGCAGGTAGTTGGCCCGTCATCTCTGTAGCCCCTATAAACCAGGGGTTTAGGGGTTCAGCCTTTACAGATCCTGCTTCGCACGTCCCGCACCTCTGCCCATGCCTCCGTCTCCTCTGCTTCCGCTTCCGCTTCCGCCGCCGGTCAAGCTTTCGAACCTATCGCCGTGGCCTCAATCCACTTATCTCCATCCTTTTGCCATGGATCTGTGGAGGCGCTTGGAGTGCGGCGAGGCACGCTTGGGGGATCTCGTCAATCGTGGGCTTTTGCCGACGAGGAGCAACGCGCTCGAGTGGATTCTTCCTAACGAGGTGAGGGCCCCAACGCCGCCCGACGGTTATGTGGTGTCATTCGCGCACTTCCATGAGCGTGGCTTTGCGGTTCCTCCTCATCGCTTCTTGCTCTCACTCCTCGACCAGTACCGGATCGAGCTGCAGCACCTAGATCCCAATGGGGTCCAGCACATTGTGATTTTCACTGCGCTGTGCGAGGGTTACCTAGGGATCGAAACCCACTGGGATATTTGGTGCCATTTCTTCACTACCGATCTGGTGAAGGAGAAGATGCCGGATCAGACCGAGGTGCCATGCTGATGGGGTGCGTCGGTATCTCCCTCAGGCATGGCTGGGCCCACGATTATATCCATGCGAGGATAGCGGCGCCCAACATGGGGTGGCGTTCCCAAGGGTTCTATTTGAAGAACGTCGCTGCCCCTGCCTTACCAGAGTTCACTCTATCGGCGTTCTCCGGCAACGCGGTCGGGGCAGCCTCGGAGCGATGGACGTGGGGGATCCCGGGGAAAGACGTGAAGAGGATCAAAGACCACATGGCGCCAATCTAGATCCTAAAGGATAAGGGTCTAGATGGGGCCGGCGTGATCGGCGCATATCACCAAAGGAGGGTGGCGCCGTTGATGGTGCGCGCTCTCCCCCTGCACCAGATGACTCCGGGTGCACCATCTGAGGGGACGGTGCTCACCGGAGCTCCCATCACTTTTTCGAAGATCGCTCAGTGCATCAAGGATGCGATGGACTCTCGGGAGGGCCCCGTGGCGCCGTTCGTGGCTACCAATTTTCGGTGCCAGGGTGTCCCCCAATGCGCCCGGAGTACGGTTTCATTGAATTCGTAAGTTCCTCCCCTCTTTCCTTTTGAATTTTCCATTCTCACGTTTCCTAGTTTTGCCTGATCATGTTCTGGTTGACGCCTAGCTGGGGGGCTTCATGCTAACGGAGCGTTCAGCGTCCCTTCCATGGAATGCTGCCGCGAGGGCGGCAAACCGTCTTGCGAACGAAGGCCAGAGGAAGGCTAAAGAGGATAGGAAAAAGAAGGAGCGTCAAAGGCAGGCGAAGCGTGATCGCGGTGAGGATACCTCTGACGAGGAGGAGGAGGAAAGCGGGGGAGGGGGAGTGGCCCACCACGGTCGCGGACGAGGTCGATTGGTACATCCTAGAGTGCGAGCACCAGGAGGCGGCTGCGCAGTCGCCGGCGACTGAGGGCGCGAGCATGTCCCAGGGGGCTCCGGCCTTGTCCCTGCATCACGCGGAGGAAGGTAACTCCCAGGGGCAAGCGATGGAGGTGTGTACCCTCGCATCGCCCCTCGGCTCATTCTTGGCGAGCCGTCCTCCCCCTACTGAGCTCGCGGAGGGCCAGAAGAGGCTGCGCCCTGGCGAGGAGTTGGTAGGGTCTAGGGGGTCCACCCCCGAAACACCCATGGAGGGAAACATAAGTTGCGCTCCCTTTTGGTGTTGCGTTGTTTTGTCGTCCGCCTTTTGTCGGTTGCTAACTGTCATCCCTCGTGCAGTGCGGACCCGGTGTTGGCTCCTTTGGAGCTAGCGCCATACGCGGGCGTCAGGGGCCAGGCCATGCATCAGCTGTCGGCTAGCCCCCTCGCCCTGGTGAACCAGGCGCTAGCGGTGGCCGCGACATCGTCTGCCGGGGAACACCCGCCAGTGGGTGTGCAGGTGGCGTCCGCCGAGGTCGTGGAGCAGCCCCCGATGGTTGTGGAGCCAACGGCGGTGAGGGCGTGAGGGAGCCGTCAGTCGTGCACGAGGCTGATTTGCCTAGTACTGTAGTGGGTGTACGTTCCTCGGCATGGCACATCGCGGCTACGCGTAGGTTGGAAGCGTGCTTAATTTTCCATCGCGGCGTAGCGCCATGATGTCGGTCGTGCGCCCATCTAGCCATGGGGGGACATCCTGGTCCTCCGCAGGCCCCGGATGTTCCATGTCTGACCTCGGGGCATGCCTTGCGGGACAGATCAGAGTCGAGACTCCTCCTGGGGGGTCGGGCGAATCGGAGCTCTCACGCCTGTCCTCGGGCGAGGCGAGGTCGGTGCTCGTGGGGTCGGATTCACCCGCAACTGTCGGGCAAGGCGGTCCGCACTACCGACCCTCAGGCCATATGGGCCCTGTCTTCCTTGGGGTCGGACGGGGCGGAGCTTCCAGTTTGGCTGCCGTGCAAGCTAGGCCGAGCGACCAGGCTGCTTTGAGTAAGTTCGGGCCTCCTTCGTGGAGGCCCACGACCAGGTCTGGGCCACACCTCTAATCATTAAGGCGGCCTTATCAGATTATTAGGACTGTCTAACCCGGGCGTCTTGATATTTGAGCCCGACAGTAGCCCCTGAGCCTCCGGGCGAGCCAGTAGGAACTAGCAAGGGCAAGCATGCAAGATTCAAGTCCAAAGCAAGAAGATATATAAACGAAGCGGCCTAATTTTTTTTTAAGACATCACCGAAGGGGTGAGAGCCCCACCTGAATTTGAGTCCATTGATTCCGGCAAGGCGGTGCATGGAAGGTGCCATGGAGGCACAACAAAGTGTTTTGGTTACAGAAAACAGTCAAGGGCTAAATAAATTACATAGTAAATAGTTGACACCAAACATCCATGACAATTCTATCTTGTTTTCGAAGCCTGCACCCCCAGAGGCGGCAAGCTTCCTTGCAGGAGGAGAGTAGTCAGCGGAGGCATGGTTGTTGATGCCGAAAGACGACGTCGTGCCTGTGGTTCCAGATGTGCCAGCAACAGAGGAAAATGAGCGTGTTGAAGTGCTTCGCTGGGACGGTATGAGGCCGAGGCATGCTCCATAGTTCGGTGGTGGGCGGTAGTCCGAGGCCTTGCCATCCAAGGTGATCCCAGAACTGTCTGGCAATGGTGCAGTGGAAGATGAGGTGCTCAGAGGTTTCAGCAGCTTGGTTGCATAGTTCACAGATGCAATGTCATCATCAAGAATGTTCTTGTGATAGAGGTTTGCACAGCACTAGATACGGTCTTTAAGCAGAAGCCAACCAAAGAAACAGACTCGGGGGGGGGGGGGGGGGGGGGGGGGGGGGGGGGGGGGGGGTGGGGGGGGGGAGGGGGGGGGGGGGGGGGGGGGGGGGGGGGGGGGGGGGGGGGGGGGGGGGGGGTGCGGCACGGGGGTAAATACGAGCAGTATCTTGGAAGACCGCAGGTCAGGCTGGTGCGTCAAACTGGTGGTAGCTATCATTTGCTGAACAAGTCAAGTTCTGATGAGGCCATAGCAGACAACCGCGGCACCAGGAAGTGAGTGAGGCCGAGCTGGTAGACTTCTGTCAGAAGCACTGGAGTCACGCAGTGGCTGAGCAAGCAGGGGAATTTGGCCGCCAGGAAGTACTCCCTCTATAAAAAAGAGAGTTATTCTCAGCTTCTCAAAAAGTCAATAACTTTTAGCTTTGACCGAATATATTTAACAAAATATTAATATTTATAGTACATAATTAGCATCATTAGGTAGATCGTTGAATATACTTTCATAATAAACTTATTTGGAGATATAAATGTTGCAAGCATTATCTACAAACCTAGTCAAAGTTGAGAAAGTTTGACCAACATGACTCCCATAACGACTCTTTTTCTGAGGACGGAGGGAGTAATCTCCAAAGCCATGCGTCCCACCAAAAGGAGGTGGTGTTCCCATCACCCACCCACACCCGGGATGCATCTGTAGCAGTGCTTTGAGGCTTTCCCAGTGGTTATCGTCCCTTCCTCCTTTCATGGTGACTATGTTGGTGTGGCGTGTTGCCCAGGCCGCCCACGCTGATTGCTCTGGGTGGTGGAGGCGGTGCAGCAAATATTTGATCCGAATCTCGATCGATTTCAAATTGGAACCGACCGACCAGCAGCGTACCCCGTCCGAAACTGAGCCCGGCCTATATAATGGGCCCGGCCTTGCCAAAGAGGGCAATGCCATATCCATCATCGCATCGATCGAAGAACGGCACAAGAGAAGAAATCGATTGAGAAGGATCGGAGCGAAGTTGTTCTTGTTCATGGGGATCCAGCAGGAGGAGCAGGTGGTCGTGGGGGTGAATAAGCGTCATCGTCCATCGCGCGAGCATGACGAGGACCATCAGCAAGGCGCCGAAGATCATCATCAGAAGAAGCAGGCCCGTCGGACGACGATGCTCCTCAAGGAATACACCGCCGAGGACGTCGCGAGGTTCAACGAGGAGATGGCCCGTAGCGACAAGCTCTTCGACGACTTCCAGGCCAAGATGGCCGCCTTCGACCCTGCTACTGCTCATGAGCCAGTTGTATCGTCGTTCACCTTACCGTGCCTATTGCCGCCGGAGCCGAAGGAGCAGGAGGAGGTGGTTGTGGGCGAGGGCGGCCGCCGCGTGTTGAAGGCTTCCATCAAGCGTATCCGGTCCTTCGCCGGGAGGAGCGGCTACCACCCCTTCTCCGAGAGGCTCCTGTCCAATCCCAGGATCTTCACCCAGGCTACCGCTGACAAGATCAGGGTACGCGACTGCATCATGTCCAAGCTGTACGCGCAGGCGCAGGCGCGCGCCAGGGAGATCCTGCACCACTGCGACGCCAAGGGCTGCCTAGAATACACTGCTGACGGCGCCATCGACCTCTCAACCCACCCCGCCCGCCGGCCACTAATTAATTCCTATAAAAATGAACCTGTTGATGCTGCAGTATTGTTATGTGCGACAAAATTTGAATGATAGATTATTTAATTTTGGGACGGAGGGAGCAGAGTCAAGGGTGCCATAATCTAGGGTTTCGGGAGGAGGCAGACTGTTTGCTCCTCAACTGCTCGTCCATCCATCAGCAAATTAAGTAGTGCTGAGGTGGCAACGTGGGATGCCTAGACCCCGAAGCCCGAAGGGGCGAATTCAGAGGACCGGTGACCAGTCGTCACCTTGGCCTTGAGCAGGGGAAAAACATTTGAGAAATTTTGAGAAAATATAAATGAATTTTAGTCGCTCGCTGTATCGTAAATATGGACGGACACATATAAACACAAGCACGTATTTCTCTTATGATGAGTCGTACTATTTCATCGAACGAACAATGTTTTTTCTCTCACAACAAATCAGCGAACGTACTTTCAGTCATAGCTTTTCAGTAAAGCGAAGCACAAAAAGAGACAACAATACGGGTAGAACTATAAAGATATGTTACAGGTGTCCGTCTGTTACTCCCGTTCGGTCACGGTTTATCCTTATTACTCATTCACATACCCGCTCTATCTGTGCTGTGCCGGCCTCCGCTCACGGGACAGACTCCATCGGCACCGCCCGCCCACGCCACGTGCCTCCCTCGCCCGGACTCGTGCCTGTCGTAGCGGCCACACTCCATCCACTTGTCGCGGCCACTATCGAGGTCCGTGCCACTTGACAAGCTCCGCACTAGCGACCTCCGCGTACTCTAGCATCGAGCTCCACAATGATGAGCTCCATTTGTCCAAGCAGTAAGGTGACATTGCGTTGAAAGTGCATGTTTCAAGCGTACATTTCTAGTGTTTCAGTTGTTTCAGATATGTTGCAAGGGCGGTTTCGTATGAATGTTGCAAATGTAGATCGAGATGTTGCATATGTTGCAATGGTTGTACACTTATGTTGCAAACATCTTTTTCTAATGTTTCATCTGTTTTTCAAACGTATGTTGCAAGTACGTTGATCTAGATATTGCATATGTTTCACACATATGTTGCAATTGTTTTATCTCGTATGTGTTGCAATGTTTTTCAAGTGTTTCATGTGTTTTTTTGTAAGTGCGCATGTTTTAAATGTTTCATCTATTTTTAGACGTATATTGCAAGTGTTGTATTTGGATGTTTCAAAAGTAAATCGGGGTATTGCATCTCTCTCATTATTGCCTTCTACTGTCTCGCCTTGGTGTCTCTTCCTCGCATTCTGTTGCCTTACATCCTTCTCAGGCTGGGGAGTGGGTACGCTGGGGGATGGCAGCGCGGACGTGAGCACACGCTCTCCCCTTTCGTTACGCGGGCGGGTAGCGCTTCGGTTCAGTTTTTTTGTTACATGGGGATGCTTAGATGGGATGCTCCCGTTGGTGAGCTTGGGAGCTGGGCCATGGTTGGGTTGGCTGGGACCGGGAGCTACGTCCGGTTGCGCTGGCGGACGTCCGGGCGCTAGTGCCTCCGCGGGTAGAAAGGGCAACCATGGAAGATTACAACTTGCAAGTATGAAGCAAGATAAACGATTTCATCCGATTCGTCTTTTCTTGAAAGTGATTCGATCCGATTTCGAATTAGGAACCGACTAGCACCGTCCGTACCCGACCGTCTCGGAACCGAACTCTGTTGCTGGCCGGGCCTATATAATAATGGCCTCGGCCTTGCCAAGGAGGTAGGAACGAACCAGGCAAAGCCATATCTATCATCGCATATCGATCGAAGGACGGCAGGAGAGAAGGAATCGATCGGAGCCGGGGGCAGCTAGATCGACGATCGTTGTTCTTGTTCATGGGGGTCCAGCAGGATGAGCGTCACCGTCCACTATCGCACGATGAGCGCGACGAGGACCATCATCGTCAGCAAGGCGCGGATGCGGACGACGATCATCATCTGAATCTGAAGGAGAAGAAGCCCCGCCAGCTGCCAGTGCCATGGATGACGGACGAGTTTGCCGCCATGGCGTCGGTGCTACCCAGAGCCCTGACGGAGTACACCACCGAGGACGCCGCGAGGTTCGAGGAGGACATGGCGCGTACCGACAAGATGCTCGACGAGTTGGAAGCCAGGGTCGCCCCCTTCGAGCCGCCTGTTACTTCTCGTGGGCCCGTGGGCCCGTACATGACGCCAGGCCTGTTATACGAGAAGGAGGATGAGGAGGAGGTGGTGGTGGGCAACCGTCGCGTGTCCAAGGCCTGACATCAAGATGCTCCGGTCCTTCGTCGCCGAGAAGCGGCTACCACCCCGTCTCCGAGAGGTTTCTGTGCGATCGCAGCCTCATCACACAGGCTGGCGCCGAGGTATTCAGGAAGAGCGACCGCCTCATGTCCAAGGTGTACGCGTTGACGCAGGAGAGCATCAGGGAGGTCCTGCGCCATTACGACGCCACCGCCAAGGGCGGCAGCGCCCCCGACGGTACTGGTACCAGCAGCATCGACCCCTCCTCCACCCGCCCCGCCCGCCGACCACTAATCGTACCTATATCATATCGATCCATCTACTACGATGCTACGTAGAGATGAGAACCATCAAGCAATCTATGCAAGACTAGTATTCTTATATCTTATCTTATATATATTATTAGTTATTATGTAAAAGTCAATCCGTGGACCCAATGCACAGATTAATTATATCTTTTATTTCGGGAATATTTTATCGATGGCGCACGTACGTTTTATATCTGTTCATTGACCTCTATGTGTTATTTCACCTTTAATTAATTAGCTATTAATGATGACAACGCGCCAACCCTATATATTTGTTCTGGATAGAGTACCTCTTTGTCCTGAACAGGCTAGATGTTTAATTTTAGTTTTATCCCAAAATCCCTATTCAATAAAATTTCTACAGCTAGAGCTTCTCCAACCGTTCCAAAAAATTTTTTGCTAAATCAACAATGAGCTTTCAAGTCACTGCTATTTCTAATATTTTGCTCCTAAAAAAGTTTCCAAAATCCACTCCTAGTATTGATTCTTTGGCACGATCGAAAAAAAAAACCTGCTTTCAAGCAACTTATTCTAACTCTAGTCTTTTTGCGCTTGGGACTATCGAACCGCAACATGGAGTAAAGAAATGGTCCCCACAACAAATGTACAAAATAGAACGAAAGTATAGAAAATGTTGGAGTGATATGAAAATAGTTTAGATTCTTCATGTAAAATTATCTTCTATATTTTAGGAGCGAGATTAAAAGCAGAAGTAGGTAAAGCCAGGCAAAGTACCCGACGCCCACTTGTCTCTCTCACAAACTTTTTTTTTTTTTGTTCTTATACCTAAGCCGGTTGTAAGATTAAAGCTCGCTTCTACTCTCTCATTTTCTCTCTTCTCCACCTCAGTATTTAATCAGCTTACAGCATACTATTATGCTTGCTCTAACACGACTCTATAAAACGGTGAAACAAATTCCACCAATGCCTCGCATCATGCCATTAATAACAACCTTATTATTGCTCCACACATTTTTTTCACGATGAAGATAGTCGTTAATTAATTAATTAATAGGACCGTCACAATGGCCAGACAGAGCTCTTCTCTCTCTTCACAGTGGTGTGCCACGGTGGGTGCTGAAGATAACCAATACACACTCAATGGAACGAAAGCAAGGAAACATTGCTAACATGTCCACTCATATATGTATGTACTAGTGGTTACCCCCGTGCTCCACGCACAACTGGAAATACAGCACGTCATATGATTACACATGTAACCATAATATTAGTAAAATTAGTTACAAATGGGTTCTTGTCTGTTCCCTTCTCAAATAGTAAACAAATTAGTGTGTACAGAAATGTTCCAGTTGGATATGCTGACTCATTTCACTGTGGCCCAAAGAAATTGCAATGTTTAGCCAAAAAAGAATGCTACTAACATTGAAGGCAGTGTGCAAACAGCTTCCATTCTTGGACTGCAAATAGATTAGCAAACGTAGTCATGTTATTGTTTCACTTGTTGTACCGCTTTTGAGATGAAAATTTTAGAAGATAGAAGAACCTTAGGTTTGCAATGAAGGATATTTGGTAAGACAGTACAAATAAGGCAGAATAATAAATATGTACAATGCTAATCCAAGAACAGATGCGTGAGGTAAGCAGGTAGTGGACAGTAGGAGATTTTGTAAAGCACAATAATGATATGAAAGGTAACCAAGGTGCCAGAAATAAGGAACAGAGCAAGGCAGATCATATGTATGTAAAGGTTTTTTTAATAAAAAAACTATTTAGGCATAACAATATGCAGGTCACAGGACCTAAAAACGTGCAGTTACTGAAGTCTTTAATATTTTTCTGTGCAATGTGCATATGAACTTATTTCTGCAAACTCCATTCTTCTGTTCGAATCATGCACAGAGGAAGAATGTAGCTAGGTTCATACTTTGAGATTTACCAGTTAGTCTAGAAGTATGGATAACAATATTCGCGGGAACAGATGACAATCTGTTAGAGCTACTGCCTGCAAAAACAAACTGCTCCAGTGTTCAGTTAGAGGGCACATTTTTTTCTCGGGGTGGCCATATAAGATGGGAAAAATAGTAACCTTGTATAGACATTGATGCTAGGTCTCAGTTCACCCTGGTATGGGCATCTATAATTGTGCAGGCACTCTTAAAAAAATCAATCAAATCAAATCAAATCAAACTAAAGTTGTACTAGGGCAATGAAAAACAAATCAGTGTGGAGTCCATAACAAAGAAAGGAATGTCAAATGCAGATATCTTGACGTCCTGGGCTACCTAGGCACTAAACTGGCCAAACCATAAGTGAACATAGGGAGATATGAACATACATAGAGAGAAGGGAAAATGGCCAGACAGAGTTGAGATGGAAATGGAGTTGAGTAGCTGAAGTTTGTTGGGAAGGATGAGGAGATGGGTCGCCATGCTGGATGCAAGGTGAGAATCAATGCAATGTGAACTGCCTTTGCAACTATATGTCTGTTGTGTGGTCCTGCAATTCTTTAAAAAATAGCGGTGATTCAAGATGATCTCTATTTTAGTACCATGATTTCAGATTCCCATCCTGATCAAAACATAATATGGTACACATTGCAAGGACAGTAACAATAAGCAGTGCCTATGTATTAAGATGGGGGATTAAAAAAATTGGCAACAAATACATATCTAATGGTTAATATCCTGGTTTGTTTGCTGGTCCATTGAGGCAACAAAACCTGAGAAATGGTAATCAGATAAATGATGGCTCTGTATACTATGCATTGCAAAACGTTGATCATGCTAATGTATAAGGACTCAGTGAAACAAAAATTGGCCCAGTAAAATCAGATCTCACCTCCCTGAGCAGAACTGTTGCCTGTCTATTATTTTCGCAGAATCGGGAAGTAGCATTCATATCATTGAGCCTGAAAGGCAATCAGATTCCGCCTCAACGGATACTGCAGAGCAGCACCAGGAAATCAGTAGAAGAGAGTATGAGACGGAGAGAAGCAAGAATGGTGGACTGGAGGGAGGGAGGTAGGGAGACGGGGATCACGTCACCTACTGGACGGATGGAGTTGAGGGGCTGGCCATACCGTCAACCGTGTCCATCTCGTACGACTCGAGGGGACTGCGATGGGGGCACGGACAATGTCGCAGGAGGACGGCGATGGAGATGAGCAGGAGCAACGCACGGGGGAGGGGGGGACACCGCCGGCTGCGCCAGTCGGTCGCGCCCGTGCTCGGCCTGGCCGGGCAGCGGTTGGTCGACGACGGCCGCGGGCGGGGCGGAGCTGGTGCGAGGACGCGTCGCGCCAGCACTGGAGGGCGTAGGCAGGGTGCCGCCGCTGCGGAGTTTGAGCTGAGCCCCACGCGGCGAGGAGGCAACGTAGAGGCGAGGAGAGGAGCACCGAGCACGGGAGGCCGGTGCCACGGCCGAGGGGAAATTTTTGTTTTGCGGTCGATGCACGGTTGGCCGCTGACGTGGTGCGTAGTTGGTTCTGGAAGTCTGACCGCGTGGCAGACATCTAACGGGAAGGCGTGGAGAAACAGAAGGATCTACAAGGTTTTGAGTCAGGGGAGAGGCGGATGAACAGTGAACTGCGCACGCGTTTAGGGCCTGTTTGGATTGGAGTTTTTCTCAGCCTGGGCACTTTTTACCCACAAACCGCAAACCGAACCGAACCGCACCGAACCGAATTGAAATATCGGTTTGTTCGGTTTTTGGTTGTCGGTTCGGTTTATGGTTTTGCACTGTTCGGTGTTCGGCTTCGGCTTCGGTTTTCTACTCAAACCGAACCGAGGAACCGAACAAACCAAAGTGCATGCTGCAGACCAGAAAACTGGAAACATCTCCGTCGCCTCACGCCCTCAGTCCCTCACGGCCCATAGTTCCACGGCCCATCAAGACGCCTGGGCTTGTAAGCTTGTTGGTTTGTTGAATTTATGTAAGTTTCGGTTATTTCGGTGAAACCCGAAAACCGAATAGAAAAAACCGAAACCGAATTATGCGGTTTTCAGTTTTCTGGAGAACCGATCGGGGGCTGAAGTCTGAAAACCGAAGTTTTAAATAACCGAATTAACCGAACCGAATTGTCGGTTAAAACCGAACGCCCAGAGTGAAGTTTTTCAATAGGATTTTCAAAGGAACCATATCCTTCATTATGCTTACGTCATCCTGTGTTTGGAATGGAGGAATCCACCATCCCTTTTCTCTGGAAAGGTTTCCTTTCCTATGCAAAGAAGAAGACTAGAAGACTATTCCTCGGCTTCAGGAGATCCTTGCCCTTTGGAAAGGGTTTGCCGCCCCCAGTTCTATTACGAAAAACTGGCTTAAGCCCTCTCTAAATCTGACCAGTCTGTCGATGTGGCTTACCCCGAGCCAGCGGCGGATCCAGAAAATATTTCAGGGGGGCTAAATAATATTGTTGTTCGATCTTAAGTCTCAGCCCTCCTACACTATAGAACTTTACCTAAAAATTCATATGGGCTCCACAGGGGTTCCATTGCTGCGATATGGGTAGGGGGGCTTAAGCCCCCCGCCCCACCGCTGTGTCCGCCCCTGCCCCGAGCAGTAGGTCTCGCTCGATCCCAGTCGAGAACACTCACAAGCTGGCCTTGCCCGTGACCGTCTTGCGGACAGACCTGGCGCTTCCATAGATACTCTTGACTACAAGGTGAAGCTCACGCCTTGCCACCTCCATCCACTGAAATGTCAGCTCCCCTGCCTGGCACATGACGGCTGCAGCGCGTAGCATCAAACAAAGCTCCACTAGCCTCATGAGAAAGCTCCTCAGTAGCTGCTCCCCCCATCTTCACTGGCAGAGAGTTAGGTTCTCTTTGGCAGGGCTCCGGCGGCTCCGGCTCTGTCTGTGAGAGAGGAAAGGAGGAGAGAGAAAAATAGCTCCGGTGAACAGTAGCCCCCTGTCGGCCCATGGGCGGCCGACAGGTGAACACGGGCAGGAGCCGGAGCCGCCGGAGCCCTGCCAAAGAGGGCCTTAGGCGATAGTCCAGGTCCTCACTCGGCTGTTGTACCGAGGATCTACAGCAGAAGCTTCCAGAAGTCATAGAACTTGGTCCGGTAGTCCTGCACATAAATAATAATAATCAGTTAAACCAAAGGTAATGTAAAAAAAGTCGTTATGTGAATCGTGCTGATCAAACTTTCTCAATTTTGACTAGATTTATAGAAAATGTGTGCAACATTTATATCTCGAAATAAGTTTATTATGAAAGTATATTCAACGATCTACCTAATGATACTAATTATGTACCATAATATTAATATTTTATTAAATATATTTTGTTAAAGTTAAAAGTTATTGACTTTTTGGGAAACGGGAATGACTCTTTTTTAGGAACAGGGGGCAGAGGAAAAGAAAAACATTACTTACAAGCCATGTGTGCCATCCCAAAAAGATCGCTCAGCATCAGCCTCACGTAGCCCGGGAACATGTGGGAGTATCGAAAACACGTATCAGCCTCATCCGCCTTGAACACAATCATGTCACCGGACTCCTCTGCTATGGACGTGCATCCGTACAAGGGCGGAGACACCGGTGGGACGGGGGGCTCAAGCCCCCCTACCCGTATCTTAGCAGTGGAACCCCTGTGGAGTCCTCATGAATTTTTAGGCAAAGTTCTATAGTGTAGGGGGGCTGAGACTTAAGATCGAACAACAGTGTTGTTCAGCCCCCTGAAATATTTTCTAAGTCCGCCGCTGCATCTGTAGCACTGTATCTGGTCCTGGAGGCTCTGTGTCTGAATCTCACGAGTAACACTGACAAGCTGGCCTTGCCCATGACCGTCTTGCGGACAGACCTGGCGCTTCCATAGATACTCTTGACTACAAGGTGAAGCTCACGCCTTGCCACCTCCATCCACTGAAATGTCAGCTCCCCTGCCTGGCACTTGACGGCTGCAGCGCGTAGCATCAAACAAAGCTCCACTAGCCTCATGAGAAAGCTCCTCAGTAGCTGCTCCCCCATCTTCACTGGCAGAGAGTTAGTATACATCTAGAAGGGCATGGCGATGGTCCAAGTCCTTACGTCGGCTGCTGTACCGAGGATCTGCAGCAGAAGCTTCCAGAAGTCATAGAACTCTGGTCCGGTAGTCCTGCACATAAATAATAATAATCAGTTAAACCAAAGGTAATGTAAAAAAAGAGTCGCTAAGTGAATCGTGCTGATCAAACTTTCTCAACTTTGACTAGATTTGTAGAAAATGTGTGCAACATTTATATCTCGAAATAAGTTTATTATAAAAGTATATTCAACGATCTACCTAATGATACTAATTATGTACCATAATATTAATATTTTGTTAAATATATTTTCTCAAAGTTAAAAGTTATTGATTTTTTGAGAAATGAGAATGACTCTTTTTTAGGGACAGAGGGATAGAGGAAAAGAAAAAACATTACTTACAAGCCATGTGTGCCATCCCAAAAAAATCGCTCAGCATCAGCCTCACGTAGCCCAGGAACATGTGGGAGTATCGAAAACAAGTATCAGTCTCATCCGCCTTGAACACAATCATGTCACTGGACTCCTCTGCTATGCAGGGGTGGACACAGCGGTGGGCGGGGGCTCAAGCCCCCCTATCCGTATCGTAGCAGTGGAACCCTTGTGGAGCCCCTATAAATTTTTAGGCAAAGTTCTATATTGTAGGGGGGCTGAGACTTAAGATTCAACAGCAGTGTTGTTCAGTCATCCGAAAATATTTTCTAGGTCCACCACTGCTGCTATGGACGTGCATCCATAGCACTGTTTAATATTTTCTAGGTCCACCGCTGCTGCTATGGACGTGCATCCGTAGCACTGTATCTGGTCCTGGAGGCTCCGTGTCTGAATCTCACGAGTGAAAGCAGATAATATAACAGGTCCACAGACAGACAGAGCATTCCCTCAGCTTGTCGCCGTGGTCATGGCAGAACGCATCAGTGTCTCCTCGAACCCATACCAGGTATGACCGCTCAGAATTACTCTGTACACAAACCTATCCACTAGAAAGTTCGGTTTAGTTCACTAAAGTTTAGGGGTGGTATCAAACAGGCCTTAAAGTGACCCATACCTGTAGAGCTTCTTATGTGGAAATACAATTACATCACCTTACGAAATCATTGCCATTCCCAGGGTCCAAGAGCGCAAGTATAATCTAAGCAGAAACAATGAATCATCAGATAAACACTGACAATATTGCTAACAATTAGCAATCCTAAGGCCCAGTTTAGTTGCCGAAAATTTTGGCAAAACAACACTGTAGCATTTTCGTTGTTATTTGATAATTAGTGTCCAATCATAGTCTAATTAGGCTTAAAAGATTCGTCTCGTGGATTTCATCTAAACTATGTAATTAGTTTTATTTTTTATTTATATTTAATGCTTCATACATACGTCCAAAGATTAGATGTGACGAAAAATCTTAAAAAATTTAATGTTTTGGAGGGAAACTAAACAGACCCTAAGGCAAGGGAGGTGACCTTCCCCGGCATGAGCTCGCACTCCCCACAAGACCCCAGGTGGCAAATATGCTTGCCACAGGCAAGTGTGCGGCCACACATCTCACTGGAAGAAAACAGGCCGTGCTCCTCGGATAGCTTCCCCTTACCACCCATTCTCGACATAGCAGCTTCTCATTCTTCTTGGCGCAGAAGCAGCGAGCAGAGATGACGACAGCGCAATCCCCGCACGAACCAGTGTGGCAAACCTTCTCGTAGCGATGCCTTTTGCAGGGCAGCATCTGTTCGCAAGGTATGCCGCAGGAGACAGGCGTGCTCCGGTCCGCGCACAGCCGCACGATGATCTGCTTCCCGCAGGGGCAGGGCCGATCCGGAGCGAATGCTTTGCAGGGCGGGCACGGGCCCGGGTGGCACCGAAGGACGCAGGCGTGCGGGCACCTGGTGGCGTCAGCATCCTCCCCCTTGGCGCCCGGCGGTTCCGCCTTCTCGAGAGGCCTGGAGCAGGGCTCGCCGCAGGAGTGGGGCGTGAGGAAGTCGTCGTTGGGGGGATCCCTCCGGCGCCCGCAGAAGCAGGTGTAGGTAAGGTCGTGGGCGGGGGTGGCGTAGACGAACTGACACCCCGGGCAGCGCCAGCACGGGGACGCGTGGTCTCCTGCTTGGGACGCGTCGCCGGCGGAGGCCGGGGAGCGCACCCACTTGCGGGTGCAGGGGAGGTGAAATATGGAGAAGCAGCTGCCGCAGGACCAGACGGGCGCCGACCGCCGCACCACGTCGTAGCAGATCATGCATTCCACCGCGCCGCGGGCGAGCTTGTCCTGGATCTCCTGCGCCAGCTGCGGCAACGCAGAGAATGTTTCTGGAGTGTCGGGGTCCTTGGAGTCCGGCAGCTCCTGATCGAAAGCAGAGAGCCCAGACGAATTACCACGAGAAATTGCAAGACCAATCGACATCAAGTTGCGGGGAAGTGGGAGGAGAATGTGAGCGCGAGTGTTTACCTTGGAGGCGGAATCAGGGGGGCTGGCGGCGGCCGGAAGGTTGGTGTCGCCGCGCTTCGACCGCAGCCCGCCGGCGCCGATTGAGTAGCGGCGGGTGGTGCCGCGCAGCTCGGGCACGGAATTGGCAGCGTGCAGGCCAGCGAGCGTTGGTGGGGTGGCGTAGACGAGCTGGCACCCCGGGCAGCGCCAGTACGGGGAGGCGAGCTCTGCTGCTTGTGGCGCGTAGGCGGGCGCCGACCACCGCACCACGTTGCGGCAGATGATGCACCCCACCGCGCCGCGGGCGAGCTTGTCCGGGATCTCCTTCCCCAGCTGCGGCAACCCCCCATCGGCGAATGCTACTTCGTTAGCCAACGGAGCAGGTGGGAGGAGGTCGGGAGGGTTTACCTTGGAGGCGTCGGAGTCGGGGAGGCTGGCGGCGGGTGGCGGCGTCGCCGTTCTGCTCCTGAGGCGGGGCGGGGCGTGCGTCGCCGTTCTGCTCCTGAGGCGGGACGGAGACGACCTCGGGGTGGGGGAACTCACCGGGCCTCAGCGTGTCGTCGGCCTGATCGGCGAATCCACTTCGTCAGCCAACGGAGGAGGTGGGAGGAGGAGGAGAGCGCCGGGAGGGTTTACCTTGGAGGCGTCGGAGTCGGGGAGGCTGGCGGCGGCTGGGAGGTTGATCTCGCTCTCGCCGCCCTCCGACGAGCAGACCGCATTGTGCTCTCCACGAGACAGCTTCACCTTAAACCTTTTCCTTTCCTAGCCTGGAAGAAATAGGTAGAACAGTGTCCAATGTAAGTGCTTTCAGCATTTTATTTGCTCTATAATTTGTCTTATACGAATGAATTGATCACAAACACTATGTTGTTGGTTCATAATTTTGGATTAGAGAGAGCACACTGCAAAGCTACATAGCAAGTTTCAGTTGTTTTCCTGTGATTTTGGAAAATTTCTTGTATGCACAAGTATTTACACGTACCAACAGTAGTCAGCTTCTTCACTGTTTATCGTCTTGACATCCGCGGCTCTCCCGTCAGACGCATGCGCAAGCACTTGCCTCCACCGACGACGATGCAAATGCGCAATGGGCAGGAACAGAGAGAGCAGACGTGCACCAAGTACCGTGTATAGATCTGTAGGAAGGTCCTAGGCGGCCCTCGAGGCTTTGCTGTGGGGTGTCGTCCCGGGATCCAGGCGACAGATCAGGCAGCTGTGCTAGGCTGATGTGGATTCAGCGACTTTCGCTTCATCCTAGCCCTCCAAGTGGGATCGGAAGGCTCTCCTTCCTCTCATACCATATGTCAGTCACTTGTGTGCAGCGCGGAATCGCCGGCTTCATAAGACTGTCTCCAATAACACAACCCAAATGTAAAATAGGTCATTCACAGTATTTTAGGTACCAAAAACACGCTCCAACAGATGACCCAAACACAATAGGCATTTTACGTTCAACGAGAAACGAAACGCAAATAAGCGTCTCGCTCTCGAGATGACACAAATCTCTCTCCCTCTCTCCTGCCTCTGCTCCTCCCTCCCATCTCTCTCCCTCTCCCGGCAGGGGACGGAGGCGGCTCGCCTACCGGCAGCAGCAGCAGCCGGCGCAGCACCACCGGCGGCCCCTCCCCTTTCTCCTGCCTCCGCTCCTCCCTCCCATCTCTCGCCCTCTCTCTTCCTTCCCTCCATTTGTCTCCCTTCCCCCCCGAAGCGGCGACGCAGCGGCGCCTGCGCCTACTATGGCCGGCCCCAGTGGCCCCCCTCCCTTCCTCCCACCCCCTGCGCGGGCGGACCCCTCCCCGCGACCTCCTGCGGCTGGCCGGCGTGGCTCCGGTCTCCCTCCCCATCCGTGTTGTTCGCGCAAAGGGGGCGCGGGGAAGACGAAGATGAAGACGCCGGAGCTCCACGCCTCGCTGTTAGAGAAGAAATGTTTTGGGTACATGACCTTTCCTGTACGTGACTCAAATCCTGAAATAGGTGTCGTGTTTGTGTTCTTTCCGTTGGAGACAGTCTAAGTCCTCGTTCGTTTCAAGACGCAGCAGCGGTCCGGGCCGACCGGCTTGGTGGCCATGGCAGGGCCCGTCCAGAGCGGCCGCATCGAGCGACGACGACGACGGCGAGGTCGACGTAGAAGTACCGCGTCGGCGTCGGTAACGCGAGTACGCGACGAGCGGGACAGCGGCGGCCAGCAACGAGACGAGCGGGGGCCGGCAACGAGCTAGACGAGCGGACACGGGGATGAAGCTCCGCGAGGGTGCGAGGACGGTCGACGTACAAGTACTGCGGCAGCGGCGGCCGGCAACAACGAGACGAGCGGGCACGGATGAAGCTCCGCAAAGATGCTAGGACGAAGCTCCGGGATGTCTCGGCCGCGCCCTGGGTGGTTGGCACCGTGCCTGCTGCCGCGCCTTGCCGCAGTGCGGCCGAGCGTGCCCTTTCATGCCGCGTCGTCCACCTGAGGCTGAGAGGGAGGTGGTGGAGTTGGTGCAGCTCGACCTGGAGGACGCATGTCTGGCGTATGCTCACTGCGCCGCTCTGCACGCCGATGGCACACGCTCACAGCGCTGGCCCAAACTCTCCGCACCGTCTGCACGCCAATGCTCAAAATTTCATTTATATGCGCTGTTATTTAGAAAAGAAAAAGAAAAAATGAAATTTCATTCATAATGGCCAATGGGCCACGCCCCTCCTTTCTCGGCCCGCTCGGCTTCGCTGGCCCAGGCCCACGCCGCGCGCCGCATGCGCCACGCCCGCCTCGCCCCAGCTGCCGCTCGCCTCATGGCGGCCAGCCACTGGCGGCGAAGGGCGGTGGCTGACCGGCGCCTACACCAGGTCGGGACGCCGCCCTGCTCTCCCACGCGCCTCACTCCCTCCTATCCCCCTCCCCCCTTACCTCACCACCAGCAGCCGCCACCATAGCCGAGCCGCTCCACCGCGCAACCTCGTCAGCGATGCGCGTTCTGGCTGCTCCACGCCCGCTGAGGTCGCGACAGCACCTCTCCGAGCTCCGCTCCGTCACCACACATCTGTGCGCGCCACTGCTCGCCGTGGTAAGCACTCACGCCGCCTGGATTGCTCGTCGGAGCTCCGTTGCTCCTCGTCGGAGAGCACAGCTCCGTCGACCTCCCCCTTCCGCTCTCCTTCTCACCCTCTCTTTGAGCGCATCGAGTCCGCCTCGACCTCCTGGTGCTCGTGCGCCTCTCCCCGCGCCACGCCGTGGCCAGAGATGGATCTACAGTTTAAAAATATTGCATGTCATTTTTTTTGTTATACTTTTATATAGAGCTTTATTTAATTATTTAAAATGTTGTAAACTTAGAAAATGCATAAGTAATTCTATGCATGCCAGAAAAATGTCATTCCAATTTTGTTGATCTAGTTAGGTGATGTACTTTCTGTGAAAAATATATCACATGCATGTTCTGTGGAAGAAAATGGCTAAGTAATTTAAGTAGATTAAATGCTGATTTCTTGTAAAATTGCTAAGGCCAAAAATATGAATAATATGTGCATGTGAAACTTTTTATACAGTATTCTTATGATGTGTAGATTATGGGAAAATATAAAATCTATTTTTTGACACTTTTTATAGTACAAAGTATTTTCATGCGCATGTATGCCTTGTTTTTTTGCCTTTTTAGTATAGGCTGTTATACTTACCTTTTGAGCTGAAAATTTTATGGTAGGCACTAGTAAGTATGATTAAGCTACTGTAATTTTCTCAGATTTTTGTGGGCAATAGAAAGATATGTTCCTATTCTAGCCTTTAATTAAAATATATTTAATTAAGATTAATTAGTGCATGTTAAGTTAAACATGATACTTTGGTGTATCTTTAAAGCACTTATGACCTGCTGGTATGGTGGGGTTAGCTTAGTTGCAGTTATGCTATGTGTCATGTTGTAGGTATATACATGATTGTTCTATGGATATGAATGTATTAAATTTATGATTGTGTTTATTCCAACTAGAGAGGAGATATGCACCTACTCAGTAAAATAGAAATGAAAGACATTCTCATTCCTGCAAGCATTCATGTTCATCATGCATCACTTCCATCCTATACACATTTTTCATAGTCACACATACATATGCATCATACAGGATCGCAGGAGGAGACGCCGGTAGCCGTTCCCAAGGAGCAGGCCGTGGTCGACCAGCAGGAAGTTCCAGCACAGGAGGTGCAAGAGGAAGAGGAACTGCAAGAGTGTCCCTATCACTAGCCTAGTTGGCAAGCCCCGGAGCATTCTCCCTACGGTTTGCAAATATTTAATATTACGTCCTTTTATGTTGTTGCATTAAGTTAATAGGAGTTGTTTGCAACCGTTCCAGCATTTATATATATATTCCTTGATTATCTGAGTATATTATACCCTTTTTACCCTGATAGGTCTGTTCCAGCATTTATATATATATTCCTTGATTATCTGAGTATATTATACCCTTTTTACCCTGATAGGTCTAGGATCGAGTTAAATGCTTAGCCCTGTTTAGACCGGTAAAGTCAGTGATTTCCGGTCACCGGCAACTATAGGTGATTACCTGGATACTTTTAGCTATAAATGATATCATGAAAATAACCAAGTGTTGGTGGATAAACGGAGACCGTGTGGAATGTTGGGCAGCAAGGCATGGGTCTTGTGTGCTGGTAGTTTTCGTCTGTGTCGATTAAGGACTGACCGTTGTCGTCCCTCTTGTCATGTTGAACGCATGCCTCACATTTAACTGGCCGGATAAGTCATTCCGACCACGAAGCTAGTGGCACTATTCGGGTTGGGATCGACCCGCTGATTGCACGTATTGGTGCTGTAGAGGGAACGACGGGGGCGCGAAGAGTGAGCCCAAGGGCAGATACGGTCTGATTCCTCGTAGTCGTGCGGTCCCCGGATATTGCGGTCCCTGTTTGTCCCGCGGCTACCTGGATAGTGTCATTGGTGATCTAAGCGACCCTAACGGGGAAAGCGTGGTTTGTGTGAGGAATAACCCTCCAGCTGGATAGGAATCGATTCGAATCGCCGTCGCTCTCGAACAGTGAGCACTTAACTTGAGCTACGCCATCATAGTAATGATTATGGAACATTGAATGGTTATGATGAGGATGTGGAAAGGCTAAAAGATAACCTGATTACTATTGATTGTTTAATCAAGTGATTGCTCTAGTACATGTGCTAATCTAGTCGACAGGTTAATGATTCTTAAAATGCAGCCAAATACTTAAAATGATACTATCATCCTGCTTATGCTTTCCGCAAAAAGAGTTAAGCCAGTCCACTAAAAGAAAGCCTTGCATACTCCTTGGTGTCAACTTATTTTTAGTTTATGACACTGAGTACCTTCTTGTACTCAGGGCTTTGTCCCCTTGTTGTTGCAGATGGTCAGCTGTACTACGGTTATTGCATCAACTGTGTCTACCCTGCTATGGGAGACAACTAGGACCATGGGCGTGGTCACATCTTATGTCTCATCTTTTGCTTTTGATGGATGGACCTGTATCCTGGCACTGTATTTAGACTAAGTGTGTGTGAGTTGGTTTCAAAACCATTTGCTTCCGCTACTTCAATTTGAACTTGGTCTGTAATAACTTTATGGTTTAAACTCTGATGTATTTTATTTATATGCGAACTTTATGTAATATGCAATGGTACTGCTAAGCTACTATGATCTTGGCTGAGAGGCTGAAAAAGATTGAAATCCTTCGAGATTTCATGGACTACCGGGATTATGAAAGCATAAGTACAGGAATTTGATCACTCCGGTTATTGTTTTTGTACTTGTGTTTTTATAATTTGTACGGTTCTGTTACAGCTGGTACCAGAGCATGGTTTAGCGGTTACTATTCATATGTGTATTTAAAACGAAAGTATTTTGTTTTACAAGAATGATTGCAACCTTATAGTTATATATAAGTGTTTTAAATCAGGAATTAAAGCTTAAGTGTGTGCCAGTAGTCATATCCTTTATGCCTAGTTAAGGACTCTAGGTGGCTTATTAAAGTATTGACTTGGGGGTTCTTGCATCATATTTCTATTTCGTTGCTCATACGGCGTGCTATTGTATGGGTGCCATTCGCTTGAATGGTAATGTATGGATCAATTGCCTCTACACCTTGGTAAGTGTGAGTTGTGAGAGCATGATTGGATACACAGCCGGTCTAGGGGAATGCTTATATGATGCTGGATTATTTACATGTTATACACATATTTATATGAAGGTATCCCATGTGAGGGTGATTTCGTCCGTGGAGGCGATGCCGTCATTAGGGTGATGATTGGGTGCATGTGCCGCATATATGTATAATTGAGGGTATGCATATGTGTGAGTACTTAGATTTGAAATTCCGTAATGCATTATTCATATTGTGAGGGTTGGGCTGAAATAGATTTTTTGCAGGTACATAACAGCACAATCGTGTAGTACGCATTAGCTTCGTATATATGAGAGACTGTTGTATGCCACCGTCTATATCACTAGAAATTATTTCTTTTCCTAAGTTGAGAGAACATACGGAACGTGCATGCATCATGTTGAGATTGTTCATGTCATTTCATTGCATGGTTCCTCCCCTTATAAATTGATTATCTTATTTTGATAAAAATGACAACTTAATCTCTATTCTCATAATAAGTAATAACCTTGCTACAGATGGCCCGCACGAAGGTTACTGCTCGCAAGTCCACTGGAGGCAGAGTTCCATGATAGTAGCTTGCCATCAGGGCACTGCGTTGCAAGAGCAAGTTCTTGCAGGAGTTCGACATACCCACACTTCTATGGAGAGTGCTCCACTCTGTAGGTTATCCTGCAGGGAAAGAGCCTTGCTACTACTGGAGCAAAGAGCAGCTAGGAGACCAAACCTTGGTCTATGTGGAGGCAGTCATTCCTCCTAGAGGGGACGATCCCAACTAGGGTGGCTAGTTCTTTGGATCCACAGGAAGGACTCCTTGTGAGGGTGCCAATAGGGCATCCTTTGCCATGCTCAAGGATATCATGGAGAGTTCACCTGAGGTGCTTGCTCATGCCTTGTTTGGGGTGTTTCCTAGGGGTGATCCCTACACTTCGGTGTGGAGCCAGCCTAAGGGAATGGCCCTAGAAGGAGGCATTAAGGAAGGATAGGGCAACGACAATGCTGCTATGAGTGCCATGTTTGCTATGATGAAGACCTACGCCTATTTGGAGCGTAGCTTTGGACGTCTGAATGATGCTTTTCTCTTAGCCCGTGATGAGAAGCGTTAGGTCAGGTGGGAGTATGAGAATGAGATTGATAGTCTCAGGGATGAGTTGGCCAAGATGACCTTGCAGAGAGATCAGGCTGTTCACAGAGACGAGGTGGCAATTCAGGATATCCATGTCCTAAGAGAGCAGAGGGAGCGTCCTACACTTGCCCATCAGAACTATGAGCGCATGCTTGTCCATGTGATTAACCAGAGGAATGAAGCCTGGCACGCAGAAAATGTTCTGAGAGCTTAATAGGTTGAGCTTGAGCAGCAGATGGCCAATGCTGAGGAGTACAATGACAATTTACATGAGGAGGTGCATCAGTTGCACAATCAGCTTCACCCTTTCCTTGGAGCCACCGAGGATGATGATAATGATGGAGTGTCTGACATGGATAGCGACCATGATGAGTAGGCTAATAGGATGCTACTCTAGTTGCTAGTTGTTCTTTTGAGATCTTTATGATTGGCCTGTAAGACTTTAATTTATGCTTCTGAGACTTGATGTAGTGTGGCTACTTGGATGTTGTATATGGAAATCGTAACATCTAAAAGTCTAGTGTATGTATGTTGGCAATTTTGGCTTGTAGGAAATGCTATGCGATGTTGCGAAGTATTAAGTTGTGTGTTGTTCATGGATTGAATTATTGTGCCTCCGCTTTATTGAATGAAGTTATTCTCTCCATTAAATTCAGTATGGCATAATTATACATTCATCTACAATTGTCGTAGCATCGCCTAATATTATTCAATGTGAAACATATGCAGATGGTGGACACTCATTGTACCACTGTGGGAGCACTTGGGGCGAGTCCTAGTGATGCTGGGAATGAGGACCGTGATCCACCACCACCACCTCCTCCCTTGTACACCGCAGAGCAGTTCTTTGCTCAGTTTCTTGGAAGCCAACGCAACATGGAGGCCATGCAGCAGAACATGGAAGCGGCCTTGCATAATATCGCTAACAGCACCCACTGTGGGATGAACCTAGGCGGTCATGAAGTGAACCAGTACATCACTTTCAAGAACTTCATGGATACCAAGCCGCTAATCTTCAAGGAAGCTATAGAACCTTTAGAAGCTAATGAGTGGATCGACACCATGGAGTAGAAATTATGTCTGCTGAGGTTAACCGAAATGCTAAAAGCAGAGTATGCTGCCCATCAGTTGCAAGGACCGGCGGGGATATGGTGGTCTCACCACTAAAATACTTATCCTACTAATGCTCAGATCACGTGGGCGCAGTTCACTACTGCCTTTTGTGGTAATTATATTCCACTTGGTCTGATGGCAATGAAGGTTGGAGAGTTCATGAAGCTAACTCAAGGCACCAAAACCATGACTGAATATCTGCATGCCTTCAACAATCTATCTCGCTATGCTACTGAGTTTGTTGACATAGAGACCAAGAAGATTGCTAGTTTCAAGAGAGGTATTAGCCCAAAGATGCTGAAATCTATGGGTACATCTACCAGAATAGTGTTCAATGACTTCATCCGTGACTGTCTGACCCAAGAGAACAACAACAACCTCTATGCCACATCCAAGAACCGCAAGAGAGCTTTTGAATCAGGTCCTTCACAAACAAGAGCTCCTATGGCAAGTCATCCTCCATACCATCTGCCTACACCTAGGGCAAGGTTCAAACCGCCTTAGAAAAGAAATCAGAATGCTCAGCCATAGCAGAGGAATCAAAAACCTTTCAAGATGGCAATACCATAGGCTAAGATAGGACAGAGCAGTTCATCTGGAGCTGCTACTCCAGTGAAGGGACCGTGCTACAACTATAATAAACCTAGGCACTTTGTAAAGTTCTGCCCATATCCCCAGAAGAAGCAGAACACCTACCAAGCTCGTGTGCACTATACCAGCATGAACGAGATTCCTGAAGGAGAGCCCGTGATAGCCGGTATGTTTTCTTTCAACCAATATCCAGCAGTCATTTTATTCGATTCTGGATCATCGCACTCATTTATAAGTCAAGCATTTGCAAAGAAGCATGATCAAGAAATAACTGAATTAGAATGTGGGTATCGGATAAGTTCAGTCAGGGCTGATCTACTGACTAATCAAATGATTCAGGGGGCAACCCTAGATATAGCAGATAGGAAGTTTAGAGTAAACTTAATAGTCATGCCCGGTTTAGCCTTGGATGTGATCATGGGGATGAATTAGTTGAAAGATTGGGGAGTAGTTATTGATACCAGAAGTAGAACCGTTTCTCTCAAGGGTCCCCATGGCGAGGGTACTTTTCTAGTACAATTGCCTCAAAGATTAGACCTTATAAGTACAATGTACTCAATCCAAGCTACTTCATTAGCGGATATCCCTGTAGTGTGAATTTCCGGATGTATTTCCTAAAGAGTTACCCGGACTTCCTCCGGATAGGGATGTTGAGTTTGCTATTGAGTTAATTCCGAGAACCGCACCAATCTCTAGAAAGCCATCTCGGATGCCGCCTAATGAATTAGCTGAGCTGAAAGTCCAATTGAAGGGATTATTGGACATGGGTCTCATCTGCCCAAGTAAATCTGAGTGGGGATGTCCCACACTATTCGTGAAGAAAAAGAAGTATCAGTCCTTATGGATGTGTGTGGACTATAGGTCACTGAATGCTGTGACAGTTAAAACAAGTATCCTCTTCCTTGGATTGATATCTTGTTTGATCAGTTGTCAAGAGCCAAAGTATTTTCCAAGATAGATTTAAGATTAGGATACCACTAGATAAAGATTAAGCCACAAGATATACCTAAGACAATGTTTTCCATGAGATACGGGTTGTACGAGTATCTTGTCATGTCATTCGGCTTGATGAATGCTCCTGCATACTTTATGTATCTTATGAATTCGGTCTTTATGCTAGAGCTGGACAAGTTCATGATTATGTTCATTGATGACATCTTGGTATATTCTAAAAATGAAGAAGATCATGCAGAACACTTGAGAGTAGTGCTGACTAGACTTAGAGATCATAAGTTATATGCCAAGTTTAGTAAATGCGAGTTTTGGCTAAAGAAAGTTCCTTTTCTTGGCCATATTCTGTCCGAAGATGGGATTTCCGTAGATCCCAGCAAAGTATAAGAGGTTTTGAATTGGAAAGCGCTGACTATAGTTCACAAAGTTTAGAGTTTTCTTGGTTTGGCTGGGTACTATCACTGTTTCATACTAGATTTCTCTAAGATTACCAAGCCTATGATCAGTCTACTATAGAAAAGATCAGAAGTTTGCCTGGACTGAGGTGTGAAGCAGCACTCCATACCTTGCGGAAGTTGCTAACCACCGCTCCTGTTCTAGCGCAACCGGACATAGAGAAACCTTTTGATGTGTTTTGCGATGCATCTAAGTATGGTTTGGGTTGTGTTCTTATGCAAGATGGATGGGTGATTGCTTATGCCTCATGCCAGTTAAGGAAGCATGAAGCCAATTACCCAACTCATGATCTAAAGTTAGCTATAGTCGTACATGCTTTGAAGATTTGGAGGCACCATCTGCTCGGAAATGTGTGCAATATATATACAGACCACAAGAGTCTCAAGTACATCCTTACTCAACTTGAACTAAATATGAGGCAAAGAAGATAGCTAAAGCTGATCAAGGACTATAACTTGAATGTGCACTACCATTCAGGTAAAGCCAATGTAGCGGCCGATGCATTGAGTAGGAAATCACATTGCCAGATCTTGCAACCCTTGTTTGAAGATGGGTTCAACCTAATGCAATCAGAAGTGCTACATAACCTTTAGATTAGTTGCACTCTTGAAAGTAAGATCATAGAAGGCTAGAAAAAGGATAAAGCCATCTTTCATATCAAGGAGAAAACGAAAATGAAACAAGGAGTCTTATGGTTTGACAATCGTCTTGTCGTACCTAAAGATCGAGAGCTCAAAAATCAACTCATGGATGAAGCTCATCTCTCTAAGTTATCTATCCATCCTAGAAGTAACAAAATGTATCATGACCTAAGATCTCATTTTTGGTGGACCAAGATAAAGAAAGAGATTGCAGCCTATGTTGCGAGATGTGACACATGTTGCAGAGTTAAGGCTATTCATATGAAACCCATAGGTTTGCTGCAACCATTGTCAGTTTTGAATTGGAAGTGAGATGGTATAAGTATGGATTTCATCACAGGACTTCCCACCACACAAAAAGGAAATGATTCGATCTGGGTGATTGTTGATCGTCTTACTAAGTTAGCTCACTTCCTACTTGTCAAAACCACTTATCGACCACCTCAATATGCTGACCGATACTTTGCAGAGATAGTTCGGTTACATGGTGTGCCAAAAACCATTGTGTCAGATAGAGGGCCTCAGTTCACCGCTCATTTCTAGGAGCGATTATAGAAATGCTTAGGTACCAGTTTGGTCCATAGTACAACTTATCATTCACAAACATCTAGTCAAACTGAAAGACTCAATCAAGTTTTAGAGGACATGTTGAGAGCTTGTGTGATATTGTCAAAGGGTTCATGGGAATCATGGCTACCTTTAGCTGAGTTTTTCTATAACAATAGTTATCAAGAAAGTATAAAGATGGCTCCGTTCGAAGCTCTATACGACCAAAAGTGTAGAACACCATTGAATTGGATTGAACCTGGAGAAAGAAGGTATTACAGCATTGACTTTGTTAATGAAGCTGAAGAATGAGTTCAAACTATACAACAACACATGAAAGCCGCATAGTCATGACAAAAGAGTTATGCTGATAAGAGAAGAAGGCCACTTGCTTTTGAAGTAGGTGACTATGTTTACCTGAAAGTTTCACCAATGAAGGGTGTGCAAAGGTTTGGAGTGAAGAGGAAGCTCGCACCGAGATACGTGGGACCGTATCAAATACTGGAAACAAAAGGAGAAGTAGCTTACAAATTGCAGTTACCAGCTAAAATGAGTACAATCCTTCTAGTGTTTCATGTGTCACAATTGAAGAAGTGCTTACATGTCCTCGAAGAGAGAGTTGAACCACAGGGTCTCAAGATCGGATCAGACTTGGTATATGAAGAACAACCAATTTGGATATTAGATAGCAAAGATAGAGTGACTCAGAATCGAGTAATGAGGACCTACAAGGTGTTGTGGAGTCGTCACAATGAGAGAGATGCAACCTAGGAAACGAACGATTATTTACGTGAAGTATACGAAGATTTTCATAAACAATGGTTAGTAACTCAAAATCTCAAAACAAGATTTTAATAAGGGGGAAGGGCTTTAACACCCCTAGTGTTAAGCATGCATTAACATATGCAAATCATGAGCATAAGCATCATTCTGCATCATCATTTCATGTGATACTTGTTTTGATTGATTTAAATCACCTATGCTTGTGATCTTGGTTAAAATAGTACAAGTGCTTGGTGTTTGACCACTAAAACAACTTAGAAATATTTAGGATGAATTTTGGAACAAGGTTCATATTAATCTTTTTGTCTAATTAAGCTCTTAACTAATTATTCCCAAAAATAGGGTTTTGCTTTTAAATTGACTTTAATTTGGTAATTCAAAATCTAGCAAGAATTTGACTTTGCTCCTTTTAGCAAAGTTGTAGAGCATAAAATTTGGAACAACTTTTATTTTGGAGTCATAGCTTGAAATTGATTTTTAAATGCTCAAAATTTCATTTATATGTGCTATTATTTAGAAAAGGAAAAGAAAAATAAATTTTCATTCATAATGGGCCGCGCCCCTCCTTTCTCGGCCCGCTCAGCTTCGCTGGCCTAGGCCCATGCTATGCCATGCCCATGCGCGCCACGCCTGCCTCGCCCTAGCTGCCGCTCTCCGCGTGGCGGCCCGCCACTGGTGGCGAAGGGCGGTGGTCGACCGACGCCTACACCTGGTCAGGACGCCGCCCCGCTCTCCCACACGCCTCACTCCCTCCTATCCCCCTCCCCCCTGCCTTACCACCAGCAGCAGCCACCGTAGCTAAGCCGCTCCACCACGCAACCTCACTGGTGACGCGCGTTCCGGCTGCTCCATGCCCGCTGAGGTCGCGACAGCACCTCTTCGAGCTTCGCTCCATCACCACGCATCTGTGCGTGCCACTGGTTGTCGTGGTAAGCACTCACGGCGCCTGGATTGCTCGCTGAAGCTCCGTTGCTCCTCGCCAGAGAGCACGGCTCCGTCGACCTCCCCTTCTGCTCTCATTCTCTCCCTCTCTTTGAGCGCATCGAGTCCACCTCGACCTCCTAGTGCTCGTGCGCCTCTCCCCGCGCCACACCGTAGCCGAAGATGGCCTCCCGTCGACGAGCAGCGCCGCCGCTCCACCATGCACGCCAGTGAGCTCGCTCCCAAGCTCCTCTGGCCGTGCCGCTAGCACCGCTGCGTTCGCCTTGGCACGGTGGTCATGGTGGTGGTGACCTCATCGTCAAAAACCTCACCGACGGCGAGAAGCCGGCGGTCAGCGCCGCCTCTGCATTGGCCGATGGATGGGTGGGCCCGTCTGACCCATGGAGTCTGACCTGTCTGCCTCTCTGTGCAGATCTAGGTGCACTGCTCTGGGTGCACCTAGCAATTTAGGCCGGATGGATTTTTGGTTTTAAAGAAAATGATTTCTAGAAAATGCTAAAAATACTTGTAAAATCCATATCTTGATGAATATTGGTCCAAAATTTGTGAAAAGTGTTTCTCATGAGTAGATCTACAGTTTAAAAATATCGCATGTCATTTTTGTGATACTTTTATATAGAGCTTTATTTAATTATTTAAAATGCTGTAAACTTAGAAAATGCATAAGTAATTCTGTGCATGCTAGAAAAATATCATTCCAATCTTGTTGATCTAGTTAGGTGATGTACTTTCTATGAAAAATATATTACATGCATGTTCTATGGAATAAAATGGCTAAGTAATTTAAGTAGATTAAATGATGATTTCTTATAAAATTGCTAGGGCAAAAAATATGAATAATATGTGCATGTGAAACTTTTTATATAGTATTCTTATGATGTGTAGATTATGGGAAAAATATGAAATATGTTGTTTGGCACTTTTCATAGTACAAAGTATTTTCATGTGCATGTATGCCTTACTTGTTTGCCTTTTTAGTATAGGCTGTTACACTTATCCTTTTGAGCTGAGCGACTACCTGGATAGTGTCATTGGTGATCTAAGCGACCCTGACGGGGGAAGCATGGTTTGTGTAAGGAATAACCCTCCAGCTGGATAGAAATTGATTCGAATCGCCGTCGCTCCTAGACAGTGAGCACTTGACTTGAGCTACGTCATCACAGTAATGATTATGGGACAATGAATGGTTATGATGAGGATGTGTATAGGCTAAAAGATAACCTAGTTACTATTAATTGTTTAATCAAGTGATTGCTCTAGTATAGGTGCTAATCTAGTTGACAGGTTAATGATTCTTAAAATATGGCCAAATACTTAAAATGATACTATCATCCTGCTTATGCTTTCCGCAAAAAGAGTCAAGCCAGTCCACTAAAACGAAGCCTTGCATACTCCTTGGTCTCAACTTATTTTTAGTTTATGACGAGTAAGTTTAGCTGAGTACCTTCTCGTACTCAGAGCTTTGTCCCCTTGTTGTTGTAGATGGTCAGATGTACTACAGTTATTGCATCAACTGTCTCTACCCTGCTATGGACGACAACTAGGACCATGGGCATGGTCACATCTTATGTCTCATCTTTTGCTTTTGATGGATGGACCTATATCCTGGCATTGTATTTGAACTAAGTGTGTGTGAGTTGGTTTCAAAACCATTTGCTTCCGCTACTTCAATTTGAACTTGGTCTGTAATAACTTTATGGTTTAAACTCTGATGTATTTTATTTATGTGCGAACTTTATGTTATATGCAATGGTACTGCTAAGCTACTACGATCTTGGCTGAGAGGCTAAAAAAGTTTGAGATCCTTTGAGATTTCACGGACTACCAGGATTATGAAAGCATAAGTACAGGAATTTGATCACTCCGGTGATTGTTTTTGTACTTGTGTTTTTATAATTTAGATGGTTCTATTACACTTTATAGGTTTGGAGCCTTTATTGACATCAATTCTGTGCTCAGCCAACTCTCTTGGGACACCTGGCATGTCGGTCAACTTCCAAATGAAGATATCTTTGTTGTCCCAGAGAAAGTTGGTGAGCGCGAGTTCCTATTTTGCTGAGAGATGGGCACTGATGGTTGCTATCTTGGCGGGATCACTAGTACCTAAGTCAATTTGCTTCATGTCGGCTTCTTTTGGAGGCGCAAGGATGCTAGGTCTCTTAGTCGGGATGTCTAGCTCCTCTGGGTTCATTTCTGTAGTGACGGTAGCTATTTCTTCCCTTTCTATTGGAAGATAAAGAAGGCCTAGATGGGGTGAATAGGCCTATAAAAATTCAACTCAAAATTCTATTAGAACAGAGGGTGGCACTGCCGGCCTTATAGGGCGGCACTGCCGCTCTACAAAAAATAATCTGACACAGTTGAGATTTAATAGAGATGAACCTGACCCCACTAGCTGCTTAATCCTGTAATATAACTTCAAGATCTAGTTCGAAGACTAGATACCATAGAAACTTTACACAAATGTGAATCGAGCAACTAAACTCTAACAACAGCTAGCAATAAGATAAACAGCATATATAGTAAAGATGAAGCACGCAAGACACAAGATTTATCTCGTGATTCAGCTCATCACTAAGGTTTGCCTAAGTCCATGTTGTTGAGGAAGTCACAAAAGGCTTGAGCTTGCACAAAGGCTTGCTTTACCCTCGTTCTCAAATCAAGAGAGTGAACTCTTGAAATGAGGGGTGATTTCTTAGCTTTCGAATGAGTTTACAAACCTCCCAAGGCTACCACACAAGTTGGCAAGCACAAGGGCGACGCCTAGCCGGCTAGGAGCAAGCTCCAAGAGTAACAAACCCTAGAACCGCTGGCCAAACGTGAACCAAATGCTCTTAGACTTTGGGAATCAATGGATCTTCTCTCCAGTCGAGTTTTGCTGCCTTTTCTCTCAAGTTTTGATGGTTGGAATCAAGGATTAGCTTGAGGGATGGAGGAGCAACAATGGAGGAGAGAGGTGAGCTTTGGTTCTGTCTGGTTTCGAGCAGAATGATTTAGTGGAGAAGATGACCATTGTGGGCTGGGCCTAAAGGGTATAAATACCCCTCGAGCCCAACAGTCAGTTAAGGGTGGCACTACCACTCTTAACAGGGCGGCACTGCCGTCCTAGCCAAAATAGGTAATATGATATCAAATTTGGCTGGCTGTTTTGACTAGGTGGGAGGATGTAAATCTATGAATTTGAGCATCTGATTCAACAGTTGACCAACTATCCTAAAATCCCTCTTAATAGTATGGCTTTCCCTAAACTCAAATTCAAACCATAAAAGAATTTAAACCTCTTTTGAGCTAGGTCTGGCCACCTTTTGTAATTAGGACACTTGCAACCTGTTCATTATCCTCATTCTTCGATTCCCTGCTTATTATCTCAATAAATCTCATTAGTCATCTAATTTGGTGGTCATCAATACCAAAACCCATAATAGGGCTTGATTGCACTTACAATCTCCCTCTTTTTGATAATTGATGACAACCTAATTAGAGCTTATAAATGATATGAAAACTAGACTGAGATTTTCGAATCATGGGTGTCCCCCTAAATATGTGAATGGATATTTGAATTCTCAATTTAGCATAAGAGGCCATGATTCACATTTTAGGTGTGATGGGAACCTCCCCCTACATCCATGCCTGCTGTGGGGTGCTGAACAAAATGTCACATGAATAAACTTGATGCATATGATAGGTTTTATTAGTTCAAGCACATAAGATCCTGGCTGATAAAGCATAGGGTGGCACTGCCGGCCCTAGAGGGCGGCACTGCCGTCCTGACTATATTAGTCAGGTAGCAATCAAATTTCTACAGCATATCATGTGAATATAAAATAATCTAAAATTAGAATATGACAAGCTAAAACAGTAGCCATGAATATATGTCCATATCCAAAGCAAATTAAGTCACAAAGTAGCATAATTTCATAAAATAGAGTTTTAAGCGACTCTCAAACTCACAACCTAACTACTCTCATCGGATCTGAACATCAAGCACAGCAGCGAAGAACATATGGCGTCAAAAAACTATTAATCCCTCTAATTTTCTCCCCCTTTGGCATCAAGTACCAAAAAGAGAAGAAAAAAAGAGAAATCACTCATCACTGTTGGAGTCGACGCGGGCACGTCCGACGACGTGGGTGTGAGAAGTGAAGCATGCTGAACGTCGCAGAGGTGCTGCCCCAGCTAAAGTAGAAGTCCCTGGCTGATCCATCGAAGGACGCGATCTCCTAGAATATGTGCAAAACAAAGCTGCCTGAACCTATGGATCGGCCTCTATAGGGTGGATCTCTGCACCAAGGTCCTGCTGACTTGGGGGCTCCTCAAAATGCTACCTCAGTGGATACCTGTAGTACTGACTGAATGGCTCATATGAGTGTCCATACTGCTGATCATCTGGTTGTTCATCATGGTGCTCATGTGTCTGATCCTGCTCCTCATCAGAAGAAGAAAGGCGAGGCAAGTTAGGAAACTGAGGTGGTGGCTGCACTGGTGGAAGTGGTGGTAGCCCTGCCATCTCCCTAGCATGCCTCACTGCTTCCATGTTCTCCATTCGGTCCTCATAAGTAGTCTGTGAAGCATACGCGCAATGAGTAAAGATTGCCTTCATCCATGCACTCATCTTTTCCCACTTTGACTTCTTCTTTTGTTCCCTAGCCCTGGACGGCTCAGAAATATCTCTCTGTGTAGCTCTAGAAGGGTGAAAGCCTCCTGCCCCACTATCTCTAGGCCTACAGAACTAGAGTGCTGAGTAGCTGATCCAAGTCCCCTTAAACCACCATGGGTCTTCTTGATCTTGTAAATGATGTGCTCATAATCCTTAGGGAACCACATGCCAGTCACTCTCTCAATCATAAACATGAGGTAACGAGCATAGGGCAAAGATCTCCTTCCATCATCCATAGCATATGCTAGCTCAACCCAAATGAATTTTAGAACATTAAACTTTTCACTGCTGGGAAACCTAGACAACACATTAGTGATATAGCCATTCAAATCTGTTGCATTGTCTTTAGGGTTGAGACTGATCCTGAAAAGATTGTTCATGATGTAATAGAAACTCTTGAGCTTGGTCCTTGACCAATTAGGAACTGCAAGATCTTGATCCTCCCACATGAAGCTTACTTCCATTGGCTCAAGACGACGCTTATTATGAATCCTCTCATATCCCCTATGGATGTGTCCAAAACCAAGAATACGACAGAAGGTGACAAAATCAATGCGATAATGTCGCCCATCAGTCATCCAATGAAGCTCATTCACTTCCCTATTCCAATAGTAAGTAGCATGGAACTGAGCAAGAATCTCCCTATTCCAATCATACCTAAAACTCATGATGTCTGTCATCTCAAAGCAGTCATAGGTCTTGGTTGCTGTAGCAAACTGATGATCATCCCTGCTCTCCAAGTCACCAAAGTCAATGTACTGCATCTTGTGAATCTTGCCCTTTGACTTAGATAGAATGGTTGTAGCATAAAAATCAGATTGGAAAGCATTCCAAAATCTATAATCAATGCCATTTGATCTGTCAGAGGAGTAGGAATCAATCTCTCTGGCTTCTCCTGTCTTCTTCCAACTCATGGAATAATCAACAACTCTATGATCATCACTGTTTTGGGGAGGAATGAGATCGAACCTATCGGTGTTATCTCTCATGTAGTTGCTATCAAACTCTGAAATATGCAAAGGAGAATCAGGCCACACACCAATAGTTCTTCCTATCCTCTAAATGTTTTCCTCTTTAGTAAGGTCTTCATCAAAATTTCTGTCTCTAGGAGTATAGCTCGCTTGTCCCCTGCCTCTCTTGACCTTTTGCTTGGTTGTCAACACCTTCCTTTTACCTTGGTCCATATATGCAATTTAAATGAGACTTGATAAGAAACTGTATAAGATAATGAGTTAAACACAGCTGCAAGCAGGTTTTAACAAGAAAAAGAATTTTGAAAATGACATAGGAAGCTTTGCTGGATTTGGATTCAGCATGGTGGGGCGGCACTGTCGCCCTCAGTTGCTTCACTATTTTATTTTCAACTTTCTCGTCCTAGTTAAATCCTATTTCCAATAGTGTCTATTCATCATCACAATTTCAGAATCACAGTCTAAGCAAGGAATACATGAAACCCTAGCCATGAATTTGAAAGATTAAGTATGACAAACTTTAGAAATAATTTTTGATAAATGAATCCAATCCATTCTGAAATTCATCGGATTTATAAGCTTGAGTATAGAAGTTAGAATCTGCTAGGGGTGCCATTAATGGTCCCAAGGGCAGCATTGCCGCTCTCCCCAAAATCATCCATCTGGTGAAATCCAAAATCAACTCGATTCAACCATCAAAAACTTTTCTAAACCCTTCATACTCCCCCTAGAAACTGAAATCCATGACTAAAAGCTTCACATTGCATAGATCGAAAGGGGTTAGGGTTTCACCTTGCTTCCAAACCGTTGGAGTGGAGGGAGAAGAGAAGAAATGGCTCGGCCAGGAGCCTCCTGCAGTGACCGGCGATGAAGAGACTTGGCCGGCAGCAGGGGTGGCACTGCCGGGGTGGTAGGTCACAAGAAACGGCGGCGGCGCGTGCTTGAGAGAGAGGAAGGGAGGAGCACAGGCATCGGTGTCGGCTGGGAGAGAAGGAGAGAGATGGGTCGAAGGCCAGAGAAGGAATAAGTAGAAGAAAATGGGTCTCATGACCCAAGCAAAATTGGCAGAAAATGGCCCAGTTTTTAGAGGGCGGCACTGCCAGCCATTAAGAGCGGCACTACCGCCCTGCCAATTTTGTAGGGATTACTCTAAAACTCTATGACCTTCTTTACCTCAGATATTGATATATATTCTCTAAATATCATGACCAGTAAGCAATCAACAATATAGACAATGGTCATGATACTTAGTTGACCTTTTGAGATGGTTTTGAAATACAATATAGTATCCTTTTTAATCATTTTCCTATGTCGCTAGGTTATCATACAGAGGTGTGCCATATTTCAAACCATGTTACAAGAATCAAGTATATTTAGCTCACTACACAAAGCACAAAACCTTGACTCATCGAGAGGCTTAGTGAAGATATCAGCTAGTTGTTTTTCGGTGCTCATATGAGGAATTTTGATATCTCCTTTGATTTCGTGGTCTCTCAAGAAGTGATGTCGGATGTCTATATGTTTGGTTCTTGAGTGGCTTACGGGATTGTTTGCAAGCTTTATGGCACTTTCATTGTCACACAAGAGCGGAATTTTGGTGAATTAATATCCAAAATCACGAAGGGTTTGCCTCATCCAAAGTAGTTGAGCACAACATGCATCGGCTACAACATACTTGGCCTCGGCGGTGGAAAGGGCTACACAATTTTGCTTCTTTGAACTCTAAGACACTAGGGACCATCCAAGGAATTGACACGTCCTTGAAGTGCTTTTTCTATCTATCTTGCAACCGGCATAATCAGAATCCGAATAGCCAAGTAGATTAAACTTAGAGCCCTTAGGATACCACATGCCAATGTTCGGAGTGTGTACTAAATATCTCAAGATTCTTTTAACAGCCACTAAATGGCACTCTTTCGGGTTGGCTTGAAATCTAGCACACATGCACACACTATGCATTATGTTCGGCCTAGATGCACATAAGTAAAGTAGAGAGCCGATCATGGAGCGATATACCTTGATGTCCACGACTTTCTCTTCTTCATTTAGATCAAGATGTTCATTGGTTGGCATAGGAGTTTTGATAGGCTTGGCATTCACCATGTCAAACTTTTTAAGCATATCATGGGTGTACTTGGTTTGGCTAATGAATGTCCCTTCCTTTATTTGCTTGATTTGAAATCCAAGGAAGAACTTCAGTTCACCCATCATGGACATCTCAAATCTCTTAGTCATGACCCTACTAAACTCATCACAATACACATGGTTAGTACTACCAAATATTATGTCATCGATATATATTTGACACACAAATATATCATTTCCAACTTTGTGAGTAAAGAGTGTAGGATCAGCTTTGCCTATTTCAAAGCCTTGTTTGAGCAAGAATTTCTTAAGGCATTCATACCATGCTCTTGGTGCTTGCTTAAGCCCATAGAGCGCCTTTTGAAGTTTATAGACATGGTTGGGGAACTTGGGATCTTCAAATCTTGGTGACTGCTCCACATACATCAACTCTTGTATTAGGCCATTGAGGAATGCACTCTTGACATCCATTTGGTACAACTTGTAGTCATGATGGGTAGCAAAGGCTAGAAGCATTTGGATTGCTTCAAGTCTTGCCACCGGTGCATATGTTTCTTCAAAGTCCAAGCCCTTTACTTAAGTGAAGCCTTGGGCCACCAATCTTGCCTTGTTCCTTGTCACCATACCATTTTTATCTTGCTTATTATGGAAGATCCATTTGGTACCAATGACATTGGTATTGGGCCTTTCCACCAAGTTCCACACTTGATTTCTCTCGAAGTTGTTGAGCTCTTCTTGCATGGCCATGACCCAATCTGGATCTCTAAGTGCTTGTTCTACCTTGAGAGGTTCCAAAGAGGAAACAAATGAGTAATATTGACAAAAATTTGCTAAATGTGAATGAGTTGTTACCCTCTTTCAAATGCTCCAAAGAATATTGTCAACGGGGTGATCCCATTGTATAGTTTGACGTAGCCTTGGATGCTCAACACCTCCTTGTTCCTCTTCTGGACCTTCGACCTCTTCTTATTCAAAGATAGGCTCTAGGATGAGTCCTTGAGGTGGTAGAGTAGGAGTTGAAGGAACTATTGCTGAGGTAGATGGGGCGGCACTGCCGCCCTACTGGTGTTCAGCAGGTGAGTGCTACCCTTGTCGATGGAGTACGTCAACAGAAATTTGTGTAGCAACAGCCTGGAGATCCTCATCATCAGTGGCTTGATCTTCTTGTGGCCTAATGTCGCCTATAGCCATTTGCTTGATTGCCTCACATGGTGGATCCTCCTTCCCTACAACACTTGAATCAACTTGCTCCACTTGAGAGCCATTAGATTCATCAAATGTCACATCTATCATGACTTCAACTCTACCCATGGTTTTGTTGAAGACATGATAGGCATGCTCATTTGATCCATAACCAAGAAGAATGCCTTTATCAACTTTAGGTGCAAATTTAGAGATTTTGGGTCTTTTGTTAAGTATAAAACACTTGCACCTAAACACTCTAAAGTATGACACATTTGGTTTGTTACCGGTTAAAAGCTCATATGAAGTCTTCTTGAGTTTCTTGTGTAAGTAGAGACGATTGATGGCATGGCAAGCGGTGTTGATGGCGTCACTCCAAAAGAGGTCCGACGTCTTGTATTCATCTAGCATTGTCCTTGCCATATCAAGAAGTGTACGGTTCTTCCTCTCTACTACACCATTTTGTTGAGGGGTGTAAGGAGTTGAAAACTCATGCTTGATGCCCTCATCATCAAGAAACTCTTCAACTAGAGTGTCCTTGAATTCAGTCTCATTGTCACTTCTTATCTTTTTGATAGGAAGACCGAGCTCTCTTTGTGCCCTTCTCACAAATATCTTGACTTTCTCTTGTACCTGGGACTTATCATAAACAAAGAATACCCAAGTGAAACGGGAATAATCATCAACAATAACTAGACCATATTTGTTACCCCCGATGCTTATGTAGGCGACCGGTCCAAAGATATCCATGTGAATCAATTCCAACGGTTGTGTGGTGGTCATGATGCTCTTTGGTGGGTGAGGTACACCTACTTGCTTTCCAGTTTGGCAAGCACTACAAATCCTGTCTTTCTTAAATTGAATATTGGTTAGTCCAAGGATGTGGTTGTCTTTTAGGAGTTTGGCCAAGTTCCTCATCCCAACATGAGCTAGTCGGCGATGCTATAGCCAACTCATGCTAGATTTTGCCACTAAACAGGTCTCAAACTTAGCTTTCCTTTTGCTGAAATCAACTAGGTAAAGCTTGTTCTTGAGGTGACCTATAAAGACAATAGAGGAATCCTCCCTCTTAGAGACTTTCACACCCTTATCCGTGAAGAGACAATTGTAGCCCATCTCACATAATTGAGAAACGGACAGCAGATTGTACTTCAAGGAATCAACATGTAAGACATTTGTAATTGAATGATCAAGTGTAATAGCTACTTTACCAAGTTCAATCACACCCCCTTTTGAATTGTCACCAAATATGATATTCTCATCTAAATTTGTAGTTGGGGAGTATGAGAACATACTCCTTTCTCCGGTCATATGATTTTGTACAGCCGCTATCAAGCACCCAACTTGACCCACTGGAGGAGTATGCCTGCAACACAAGTTTAGTTCCTAGTTTTAGGTCTCCAAATATCCTTGGGGCCATGCATGTTAGTCACAAGAACATTAGAAACCCAAATGGAAGCATTATGGTAAACATTTCGACCATTGCCAACAAACTTGGCAAACATCTCCCCCTTGCTGTTGTGCTGCAAAACAAAGTTAGAATCCAAACATTATAGAGGTGTTTTTGCTTTTGGTTGGTAAGCATATCTATTTGGAGTGACCCAGATAGATTTCTTTGGTTTTTGGAGAACTTGCTCTAGATGAGACACCTTCTTCTAGGGCTTGACATGAGCAGATGAGTAGGAGGTGGTCTTCCCTTTTCTGTGGGGGGCGACACTACCGCCCATAGGCTGCGGTGCTGCTTTGGGCTGACCTTGTGCCACCATCTATGTAGACCTATCTGTACCTTCCTACCCTTTGCTCATGAACTGAACACACTCATATCCATTGATTACCTTTCTCCCATTGGTTTTACCTCCATGAGTGTGCCCAAGCCCATCTTTGATGCGTGGATTTCTTCCATCTTTGTATTGTGGCCTCTTTTGTTTTTCACCTTTACCACCAGCCATGGTTGCAACTTTCACATCCTCTTCACTTGACTCCTTAGTTGAGTCCTACTCATGCCCAATGTGTGCCTCTCCCATTTGTTTGTATCTCTTTTTGTGTCCGTGCTTGCCTTCATTGTTGTCCCTCTTGTCATTATTTTCTTTCTTGTCATAGGGACACTTAGCAATGAAGTGCTCCGTGCTGCCACAATTGTAGCAAGTCCTCTTCTTCTTGTTGGGGAACCTTCTTTGTACTATTTTATACCCATTCTTTTTCAACCCCTTGTGATAGCTCTTCATGAACAAAGCCATGTCATCAATCTTCATATAATCAGCCCCATCATCTTCATCTTCACTTGAGGATGAACTTGGATCATCATTTTGTGGAGTTGACTTGATTTCCTTAGGTTGACTTGTTGATGCTTGCTTGCTGCCCTTTGCCTTGTTGGAGATGCCTTGATTGCTTGATTTATTGGCCTTGATTTTCATGCCTTCTAGCTTGGCTTGCAACTCACCAAGTCTTCTCCTCTCATTAGCTTCTTCTCTTTGCATGTCAAATGTCAACAATCTTCCAAGCACATCATTAGGTGTGAAGTGCTCAAACTTCTTCTTATCCCTAATCAAGGTGACTACGGTTTCATTTCTTAGTGAGTAGGCTTCCAACATAACCTTCACCACTTTGTGATCATCAAGCTCATCACATCCATAGCCTCTAATCTTACCCACCAAGGTCATCAATCTATCAAACATCTCTTGTGGCCCCTCTCCATCTACAATCATGAACCTATTGAGCTTCGCCATCAACAAATCAATCTTTACCTTCCTTACTTTATCAACACCTTCATGTGCTAGATGCAAAGTGTCCCAAATCTGTTTTGCAACATTGACATTCATCACTCAGTTGTACTCATTTCCATCCAAGGCACTAAGAAGAATACTTGTGGCTTGGCCATTGAGATGAACAGCAGCTAGTTCTTCATTTGCTAGTGCTTTAGGATCTTTCGGTGGCTGCAATCCATTCACCACAATCTCTCAAAGACCGAGGTGAAAACCTACAAGATAGGCACTCATCAAGTGCATCCACTTGGCAAAATTTGTCCCATCAAAATGAGGCAACTTGCCCACGGGCACATTAACAAAAGACCTTTTGTTATGGTCAGACAAATAAGAATAATTAAAGGATACGACAGCATATTTGTTCTTGTTGTTGTTGTTGTCATTGTCCTTGCTATCCTTCTTTTTGTCCTTGCTCTTCACCTCCTTGCTATCTTTTGAAGTATGGTATGACACATCATCATCTCCATCGTCCGAGCTACTAGAGAGCTCACTAGATGATGCATCATACTCATTCTTCTCTTGCTCTTGAGCTCTTGCTGCTCTTCTCTTAGCTCTTGCCTCTCTTGTGATTCTTCTAGCTTCTTTTCTCTTTTTCTTGTTTTTGAGCCACTGCTCTTCCTTCTTCTTTTCTCTAGCTTCTTTTCTTCTTGTTGTGATCTTTGCGGCTTTTCTTTCTTTTCTTGCCTTTTTTCTTTTGGCATCGGTGGTCTTGGGTTCTTTGATGGTGGCATCACTTGCTGTGGACATGGATAGCTCGCTGTTGCTGCCAACATCCTCGACGTGCACACCACTTGCGTCCGCAACGCGAACGGTCTTTGAACCTTCTCCTTCTTCCATACTTCATGCGGTGAAGCGTATACGAAGCAACCTCACTCTGATACCACTTGTAGAATCTACAAGAAGATAAAGAAGGCCTAGAGGGGGGTGAATAGGCCTATAAAAATTCAACTCAAAACTCTATTAGAACAGAGGGCGACACTACCGGCCTTATAGGGCAGCACTACCGCTCTACGAAAAATAATCTAACACAGTTGAGATTTAACAGAGATGAACCTGACCCCACTAGTTGCTTAATCCTACAATATAACTTCAAGATCCAGTTCGAAGACTGGATACCACAGAAACTTCACACAAATGTGAATCGAGCAACTAAACCCTAACAACAGCTAGCAATAAGATAAACAACGTGTATAGTAATGATGAAGCACGCAAGACATAAGATTTATCCCATGGTTCAGCTCACCACTAAGGTTTGCTTAAGTCCACGTTGTTGAGGAAGCCACAAAAGGCTTGAGCTTACCACAAAGGCTTGCCTTACCCTCGTTTTCAAATCAAAAGAGTAAACTCTTGAAGTGAGGGGTGATTTCTTAGCTTTCGAATGAGGTTACAAATCTCCCAATGCTGCCACATAAGTTGGCAAGCACAAGGGTGACTCCTAGCCAGCTAGGAGCAAGCTTCAAGAGTAACAAACCCTAGAACCATTGGCCAAACGTGAACCAAATGCTCTTAGACTTTAGGAATCAGTGGATCTTCTCTCCAGTCGAGTTTTGCTGCATTTTCTGTCAAGTTTTGATGGTTGGTGTAACACCTCGGGAGTTTAAATATTAAAATCTGACATGTCATCATATGCATTGCAAAGCATTTGGCATTTGGTGAAAACTTTGAGATGCATACACTAATACAAGTTTATATTTATGTGGTATGTGTTGCAATGTATTGTTTGACTCAAGTTCAATGTTTGTTTGGATTTTGAATTTTTCGAGAAAACCCCGCTTTTCAACATTTAAACCCTACCCTAAAAATCCATTTCAAAATCTAAGCATATTTTGGGGTTGGGCCCAAAAGCAAAAGTGTAGAGCTTGGCAAGTTATACAAAGTTTGTTTTTGGAGTTTTTCAAGTTGTTTAGAAAAATTTTGAGTAATTCAAAAAGGCGTAATTCATTAAATATTCCCTATTTGAATTTAAAAGATCATTTCAAAATCTAGATAGAATTAGGGGTTGGTTATAAAAGCAAAGTTGTAGAACTTTTGATTTTGAGCAACTTTTGTTTTTGGAGATTTTTGAGTTGTTATGAAAATTTGGGAGTAATTTATGAATTTTGGCGAATGGCAAACTTATAATTTCGATGAACAGTGTTCACCGCTTGCGCTACACCGCCGGCGAGCTTCGGCTTGCTTCCAGTCGCGCGCGTGGCCGTCTGGGCGTTGCGTTGGCGCGCTGAAGGCTTCGTCGTGGCTTTTTTGAGCTTCCTGGCTATCCTTTTAAGCCTGAGCCGCCATCGTCGTTGCCCTTCTTCCTTGCTCTGTTTTCCCGTCGCCGCTGCTCCACTCCGGCGAGCCTGTCCCGTCGTTGTCGTGCTCCACCGTCGCTGATAAGCTAGTTCTAGCTCTGCTTTAGCCTTACGCGCTTAGCCAACCCATCAATTCAGCTTAATTTCGCTGGGAACCACCGCTCGTCGTGTTTCTTCTCCATGGCCGGCAGTCCCGCCGTCGAGCCCGCGTCGCCGTGGCCAGCGCGCTACGGTGAGTCCCTGCCCTTGCCGAGTCTTGCTTCGGCTTCGCTGCAATGATGTAGTGCTTTGTGACCCATTGGTTTCTCATTTTGACCACCACAGCTACCGGAGCATCGCCATCATTGAAGATCGCTCCGCCGTGAACCCTATCAACGTCGACCCGTGTCATCGTAGCTCATCCGGTCCCATTCTTTGCTCCAACGTGTTCGTGGTGAGCTACTGGACCTTCCCATGCCCTCTGTTTCCCTGTTTTCGGCTTTGTTTCACCGGCGTAGCACTGCCGTGTCACCGCGTCTGCCATGGCCGACGATGAGCTAGTGTAGGGCCGTAATCCGTGCTGATAGGGACGTCAATCGATGTGCCTAGACTTGGTGATCATTTTAGTACGTTGGCCGTCGCCGTTGATCTCACCGTCGGCGAGAAATCGCTGGTCAGAGCCGTCGCTGCCGTAGTCAACGTCGGAGGCTGAAGATGACATGTGGGACCCGTTGTCAGTGACTCAGCGTTCAAATGGATTTTTTTTCTATTTTCAGATTTGATTAAATAGTATCTGTTTTTGTTATTTTTGTATAGATTTATTTAAAGCTCCAAAAATTATGAAAATTTTTGTGTGACTTCTCTGTGATGTATAGTATTTAAGAAAAATATGAAATAATGTTTTTCAGTAATTTTTAAATGTGGTAAAAATTGCTCAATTAATTCATAAATGGATTTCCATGATTTTTCTAGGCTTATTTATTTATCCAAAAATTATGAAATTTGTTTTGCCACTTAGTTAACATGTAATGAACATGTACTAAAATTTTGAGCTCAATTAGAATAAGTTGATTTATTTCATAATTTGGAATTAAATAATTAATTCATAAAAGCAAATAGTAACCTTTAATGATTTAGGTTTTTGTTTGGACTTTTGGATTGAGTGATGACCTTGGGTCCTTAGTTGATGATGATCCTTGGCAATTGATGTATGTGTTTTGGAAAAGGATTTAGTTGGTTGACTTGCAACTGTACCGCGAAGGAAAGTTGTATTCAAATTTTTTAATTTCGCATCCATCATCGAGCATCATGTTTCATATTCCACATCATGTTAAACATGGCATTGTTATTACGTGTAGTGAACGAAGGTGAAAACGTGGTAGTTAATCAAGCTGTTGAGGAGGTTAATCCGTCTGTTGAGGTCGGATCGAATCCTTGTGTAACGTCGCAGGAACCGGACTTTTCCGTCAACCAAGGCAAGCCCTGGATGCATACAACCCTACCTTGTGTTTTACAAATTAATTTCTCTTTTGCTTTCCGTTACTGCATTAAGTGATTAGGAGTTAAGTAAGAGCCTAATTGGTGCATTACCACCCTTGTTATTCCATATTTACCATATTACCAGTTTTAAACTCGTATATGCCTAGTTTTGCTTAGCTATGCGTAGAACGATGAAAGTCGGGTGACTACCTGCCACCTGCAAGTTTTAAATGGGACATTGGTCAAAATTGTTAGCATGTGATATGGGAATGTGGAGTAATAAATCTAGACCGGGTGGACTCGGTGCGTGTGAGCCACAAGACATGGAGGTCTTGTGAGCGGGTTCTTTCCACCTGTGTCGATTAAGGCACGTCCGTTGTTGAATTGTATGAGGTGAGAATTTGTAGTACTAACCACATACTCCGGTAAGCCTGAACTTGGCAATTCTATTACGAGAATGGCTACTCGCGCACTAGAGTGGAGAGATGGCGGGAATAGCGTGTACCCACGTGGCCATGGGCTGGAATGGTGGAGTACTGTATTCTCGGGTGGCGTGAATCCATTCTTGTTTTAGAGGATCCGAGGGTAGGTTGATATATGTGAGTCGGGGACCTGCATATGTCGTGTGGTCTAGAATTCCCAGCTGGGCTCAATCGGTTCGAATCATCGTTGCTCCTCGGTTAAGGAGACTCAACTCACTGTTCATCATCGTAGAATTAATAACCGGAACTTGAATAAGGCTTGTAAAGGTGTTGGATATGAAGTTTCATGATCTCAGTGCGGATCGTGTCAGCTTTGTATATAATTCTTGAGAAGTTTTCTTTATAAAGAATGTTGTTAAAAGTGCTTTTACGCAAAAGAACTTTGATCATTGTTAAAGCTATACCTTGAATCCCTGAGCCTGCATTACTGAGTTTATTAGTTAAAATTTCGGATAAGTCTTGTTGAGTACTTTTGTACTCAGGGTTCATTGACCCCTTGTTGCAGGTGAGCCTCATGAGCAGATCTGTTTTGGATCGTGCTGCATGACTATCGTTCATTCTGACGATGAGAAGTAAATGTGTGATCCTTGGGCAGGATGTTTATTTTGTGTGTTAAGTATATGTTCATTATGCCACTCCACTACTACTATGGTTTGTAATAATTATCGAACTTAGTTTGTAAGGTTTGAAACAACTGATTTGTGAACTATGTTATCGTAAGACTTTCGCTGTTTTTACTCTGGTTTTGATATTTGAATAAATGTTGTAATACTGCAATGACTCTGTAACGTGATCCTGCTCGGAAATCGTGGATGATTCGGGGTTCCCCGAGGATACCCGACAGTCTTTTTAAGTTATTGGAAACATATGCATAAATGTCAAAGGTCGTCGGACAGTGACAGGTGCATGTGGGCCCTATAACTTAGGAGGTTCTACCACAGTTGGAATCAAGGATTAGCTTAAGGGATGGAGGAGCAACAATGGAGGAGAGAGGTGAGCTTTGGTTCTATCTGGTTTCGAGCAGAATGATTCAGTGGAGAAGATGACCATTGTGGGTCGAGCCTTAAGGGTATAAATACCCCCGAGCCCAACGGTCAGTTAAGGGTAGCACTACCGCTCTTAACATGGCGGCACTGTCGCCCTAGCCAAAACAGGTAATATGATATCAAATTTGGCTGGCTATTTTGACTAGGTGGGAGGATGTAAATCTATGAATTTGAGCATCTGATTCAACAGTTGACCAACTGTCCTAAAATCTCTCTTAATAGTACGGCTTTCCCTAAACTCAAATTCAAACCATAAAAGAATTTAAACCTCCTTTGAGCTAGGTCTGGCCACCTTTTGTGATTAGGACACTTGCAACCTGTTCATCATCCGAAGCAAATTAAGTCACAAAGTAGCACAATTTCATAAAATAGAGTTTTAAGCGACTCTTAAACTCACAACCTAACTACTCTCACCGGATCTAAACATCAAGCACAGCAGCGAAGAACATATGGCGTCGAAAAACTATTGACCCCTCTAATTTTCTTCCCCTTTGGCATCAAGTACCAAAAAAAGAAGAAAAAGAAGAGAAATCACTCATCACTGTCGGAGTCGACGCGGGCACGTCCGGTGACGTGGGTGTGAGAAGTGAAGCGTGCTGAACATCACGGAGGTGCAGCCCCAACTGAAGTAGAAGTCCCAGGCTGATCTATCGAAGGACGCGGTCTCCTAGAATATATGCGAAACAAAGTTGCCTGAACCTGTGGATCGGCCTCTATAGGGTGAATCTCTGCACCAAGGTCCTACTGACTTGGGGGCTCCTCAAAATGCTGCCCCTGTGGATACTCATAGTACTGACTAAATGGCTCATATGAGTGCCCATACTACTGATCATCTGGTTGGTCATCATGGTGCTCATGTGTCTGATCCTGCTCCTCATCAGAAGAAGAAAGGCGAGGCAAGTTAGGAAACTGAGGTGGTGGCTGCACTGGTGGAAGTGGTGGTAGCCCTGCCATCTCCCTGACATGCCTCACTGCTTCCCTGTTCTCCATTCGATCCTCATAAGCAGTCTGTGAAGCATACACACAATGAGTAAAGATTGCCTTCATCCATGCACTCATCTTTCCCCACTTTGACTTCTTCTTTTGTTCTCTAGCCCTAGACGGCTCAGGAATATCTCTCTATGCAGCTCTAGAAGGGTGAAAGTCTGCTGCCCCACTATCTCCAGGTCCTCTAGAACTAGAGTGCTGAGTAGCTGATCCAAGTCCCCTTAAACCACCATGGGTCTTCTTGATCTTGTAAACGGTGTGCTCACAATCCTTAGGGAACCACATGCCAGTCACTCTCTCAATCATAAACAAGAGGTAAGGAGCATAGGGCAAAGATCTCCTCCCATCATCCATAGCATATGCTAGCTCAATCCAAATGAATCTTGGAACATTAAACTTTTCACTACTAGGAAACCTAGACAACACATTAGTGATATAGCCATTCAAATCTGTTGCATTATCTTTAGGATTGAGAGTGATCCTAAAAAGATTGTTTATGATGTAATAGAAACTCTTGAGCTTGGTCCTTTACCAATCAGGAACTGCAAGATCTTGATCCTCCCACATGAAGCTTACTTCCATTGGCTCAAGACGACGCTCATTATGAATCCTCTCATATCCCCTGTGCATATGTCCAAAACCAAGAATACAACAGAAGGTGACAAAATCAATGCGATAATGTCATCCATCAGTCATCCAATGTAGCACATCCACTTCCCTGTTCCAATAGTAAGTAGCATGGAACTGAGCAAGAATCTCCCTGTTCCAATCATACCTGAAACTCATGATGTCTGTCATCTCAAAGCGGTCACAGGTCTTGATTGCTGTAGCAAACTAATGATCATCCCTGCTCTCCAAGTCACCAAAGTCAATGTACTGCATCTTGCTAATCTTGCCCTTTGACTTAGACAGAATGGCTGTAGCATAAAAATCAAATTGGAAAGCATTCCAAAATTTATAATCAATGCCATTTGATCTGTCAGAGGAGTAGGGATCAATCTCTCTGGCTTCTCATGTCTTCTTCCAACTCATGGAATAATCAACAACTCTATGATCATCACTATTTTAGAGAGGAATGAGATCGAACCTATCAATGTTATCTCTCATGTAGCTGCTATCAAACTCTAAAATGTGCAAAGAAGAATTAGGCCACACACGAATAGTTCTTCCCATCCTTTGAATGTTTTCCTCTTCAGTAAGGTCTTCATCAAGATTTCTATCTCTGGGAGTATAGCTCGCCTGTCCCCTACCTCTCTTGACCTTTTGCTTGGTTGTCAATACCTTTCTTTTACCTCGGTCCATCTATGCAATTTAAATGAGACTTGATAAGAAACTGTATAAGATAATGAGTTAGACACAGCTGCAAGCAGGTTTTAACAAGAAAAAGAATTTTGAAAATGACACAGGAAGCTTTGCTGGATTTGGATTTAGCATGGTGGGGCGGCACTGCCGCCCCCTGAGGCCGGCACTACCGCCCACAGTTGCTTCACTATTTCATTTTTAACTTTATCATTCTGGTTAAATCCTATTTCCAATAGTGTCTATTCATCATCACAATTTCAGAATCACAGTCTAAGTAAGGAATACATAAAACCCTAGCCATGAATTTGAAAGATTGAGTATGACAAACTTTAGAAACAATTTTTGATAAATGAATTCAATCCATTCTGAAATTCATCGGATATATCAGCTTGAGTATAGCAGTTAGAATCTGCTGGGGGTGCCATTAATGGTCCCAAGGGCAGCATTGCCGCTCTCCCCAAAATCATCCAATCGGTGAAATCCAAAACCAACTCGATTCAACCATCAAAAACTTTTCTAAACCCTTCATACTCCCCCTAAAAACTGAAATCCATGACTAAAAGCTTCACATAGCATAGATCGAAAGGGGTTAGGGTTTCACCTTGCTTCCAAACCGTTGGAGTGGAGGGAGAAGAGAAGAAACGGCTTAGCCAGGAGCCTTCTGTAGTGACCAGCGATGAAGAGACTTGGCCGGCAGCAGGGGCGGCACTGCTGGGGTTGTAGGTCGCAAGAAACAACGGCGGCGCGTGTTTGAGAGAGAGGAAGGGAGGAGCACGGGCGTTGGCGTCGGCTGGGAGAGAAGGAGAGAGTTGGGTCAGGGGCCAGAGAAAGAATAAGTAGAAGAAAATGGGCCCCGTGACCTAGCCAAAATTGGCAGAAAATGGCCCAGTTTTCAGAGGGCGGCACTGCCGGCCATTAAGAGCAGCACTGCCGCCCTACCAATTTTGCAGGGATTACTCTAAAACTCTATGACCTTCTTTACCTTACATATGGATATATATTCTCTAAATATCATGACCAGTAAGCAATCAACAATACAGACAATGGTCATGACACTTAGTTGGCCTTTTGAGATGGTTTTGAAACATAATATAGTATCCTTTTAAATCATTTTCCTATGTCGCTAGGTTATTATGCAGAGATGTGCCATATTTCAAACCACATTACGAGAATCAAGTATATTTAGCTCACTACGCAAAGCACAAAACCTTGACACATCAAGAGGCTTAGTGAAGATATCGGCTAGTTGTTTTTCGGTGCTCACATGACAAATTTTGATATCTCCTTTGATTTAGTGGTCTCTCAAGAAGTGACGTCGGATGTCTATATGTTTGGTTCTTGAGTGGCTTACGGGATTGTTTGCAAGCTTTATGGCACTTTTATTGTCACACAAGAGCGGAATTTTGGTGAATTGACATCCGAAATCATGAAGGGTTTGCCTCATCCAAAGTAGTTGAGCACAACATGCACCGGCTCCAACATACTTGGCCTCGGTAGTGGAAAGGGCTATACAATTTTGCTTCTTTGAACTCCAAGACACTAGGGACCATCCAAGGAATTGACACATCCCCGAAGTACTTTTTTCTATCTACCTTGCAACTAGCATAATCGAAATCCGAATAGCCAAGTAGATTGAACTTAGAGCCCTTGGGATACCACAAGCCAAGGTTAGGAGTGTGTACTAAATATCTCAAGACTTACTCGTTAGGAGAAAAGAAAACACTTCAAGGATATGCAAGGCTATCTGGCTTATGGGTTTATTGCATCTGTAGAAGCATTACTAAATATGCGTCCATATATTCAACTTTTATTAGTAGTCAATATTGGTTCATTAACTAACTATTCTATATAAGCACATATGTTACTTTCAAGTAGATGGTAAGCAAACAGAACCATTTTACCTTCTTTCATGTTCCAGTTCTTACTACGGTGCTAGATCATAATCATGTCGTACCGCATCATGTGGTGATTTATGAACCAATGTATCCTAGCTGGGTACCCCAAAACACATGCCCCGCTTGTACACCAGGCACAAGTAAGACCAACCCGCCACTCTCCTGTCATAGGTTCCAGGTCCTCGTCCAAACTTGGACTCCAAACCCCCATACCTGAGTCTCGGACTTAGTGCAGTGCTTGGACCTCCACCCAAAAACCACCTTTAAAAGTCAGTTCGGAAAGAGCTAGAACCCATGACAAGAGAGTAACAAGCCTTCCTGTGCCCATACACAAGTATGTGTTCAGGATAATAAGTCTGTGACCTGACTACTATCCATTGCAATGAACGGTCCTTAATCAACTCAGGTGGGACTACGCAACCAGAGCCTCGCTTAGTTGCCTAACCAGTCCATGTCCATCCAAATATAGTCCCGCCTGGTCTCTAATTATTATCCACATACAATCCATATGATAATAACATGATAGTAATGATAGTAATATATATTCCTATCTCTCGTGAGTGACCGGCAATCACTCAACTTCTATCGGAGTCCTATAGCATGGCAAACTATACGATCCTATCATACTAGTAAGACTCATAGGATAAGGATATATATGCAAGTGGTTTTCATTTAACTCCTTAAACTTAATGCATATCAGATGAAGTAAAGTGCAGAAAGTAGGGGTTATGCATCAGGGCTTTCCTAGATAAAATATAACCAAGAGTTAGCATTCCATCATGATGGAAAAATCATCAGGACACCATCTTTTCCGCTTTTCTAGATGACTCCACCATTGTTCCTAATATGATATTTGCGGATGCACATAGAGACATAAATAATCAACGATAACCGCAACTCATAAATATGATTACAACTCTCAAGGTACTGAGCTAGCTCTAACGTGCTAGGCCCCACATTTCTATTGTCGAACCAGACGTTATTCCCCAACAAGCATTTTAGTTACGAAACCCCAAGTTGTTCCGTTATTTATTCATTGATTAATATATGTATTTGAACTAGGGCTGATTAACTATCTTATCAAACTAATTATTCTGAAGCTACAATAATTACAGAGAGCACATAATAATACTATGAAGCTACTATAAAATTTCCAACACTAACACTATCACCACTTTCTCACAAAAATTCCTACAAGTTTATATTTTAATAACATTGAGCACCTCATTTTAATTAGAGAACACCTGAAAACATTATAAAACTATGTGGGGCAAATATGTTAACAGATAGCTTATGATTTTAGGAGCCTAACAAAATTGGTTTCATAATTTTTGGACAACTACACAAATTTATATTGATTTTACAAGTTTGCCTCAGAAATAAATTAGAAAATGCTTTAGAAAACAAAAAGGGACGGCGACAACCAATTTGGCCTAGCAGCCCAACGCAGCCCGCACGTGGCAAATCCGCGCGCCAGTAGGCCAGCCCAACCGGCCCACTACGCAAGTGCACTGGCACGATTTGCAAAAGAGTCCCTGTGTTTTGGGATAATCAACGTAGTGACAAAACACTATTGCCGCAGACCCGAACTTTACGTCAAGCACCTTGGATTAAATCGCCTTCGCAACTAGGCGGTCCCCGATGCCACCGTGCATGATGACACGACTCCGGCCAGCACTGCACACCTACGCCGTTCAGCAGAGCGAGGCACCGGCTAGCCGAGCAAGCCGACGAGCATCACAGGGCCAAGCCAGACTCCTCGATGGCGGTGGGGAGATAGACCATGACCCTAACACGCTGTTCACGCTGCTGGGCCACCCGCCATGGCAACACGAGCATTGCGGTGACCTAGGATACTAATGGAGAGGTAGACGCAGCGGGGAAGCAATAGGGGCTCACCGCGGTCCACACTGCGGTGGCGGTTGAGGTAAAGGAGGGCCAAGATGACTTGGCCACATGCGCGCGAGCATGGTGGCGGCACTCCGAGGTAGACATGGAGCGTCACCATGCCGTCGACGAGCACCCTGGCCCAAAAGAAGATGAGCACCAGCTTTACAGGGTTAAGACAAGCTCAGAAACGCCATCAATTGATCATTTACCTATGGGTGTGGCTTAACCCCAAATCTCCTGGCCGCGGCGACATTTGCGACCGACGGTGACCAAAACTCCAAATTGATGGTCGGTAGCACTTAGTTGGGCACCAGGAAGATAGGGCGACTAGTTACCTTCTTATGCACTCTACTGGTGCGAGGAATCAAGCTGCGAAGCCTAGAGCTAGGTGAATTGGAAGCGAAAAGGGAACCTCTAGCCATAGCTGTGGAGTGTGCACCTGCGCGAGAGCGGACGGCTTAAGACGGGGTGGCTCCATGCGAAAGCGGTAGCAAGAACACATGCACATGGTGATGGCCCACAGAAATTGGCACGACGCGCATGAATGGAGCGGTAAAAATCCAAGCAGCTCACGGCGTCGGCAAGCGGGAGTAGGGCGAGGCAGTGAAGCATCGTATCGCCACTGTACCTGGGGCCAAAGATCATCATGGTAGCAGTGGCATATGCCGAGGCACGGCGTGGTAGATAGGACGACAGGTGGAGCGAGTGCCACGTCGGTCACACGATGGCTGTCGCGGCAGTGATAGGCCCGTGCACGCCTGGCCGGCAGTGCACATGCGATGGCCCTACAGCGGCAGCCCTATGGCTCAGTTCAGCCCACGAAGGCGACCATGGCCAACCCCTAACCCGCACATAGCCGATAGCCTCCAAGGCCAACCACAGGCATGACAGTGGCCAAGACTGGCTGGTAACGGCAGCGCACGCACGCGGTGACCGCGAACACGGCTATGCCACGACGAACGGTGATGTGCATGGATTTTAAAGCGAAACAAAAGCCACTGATCAACTCAACTAAGGTTCAACCGGTTCCACTAACCTAAAGTCGGTACTAACACATAACTGGCGAAGCAAGCCTCACAGCCAGAGAGCGACCAGAGAGGAAGATAGGAAGGCGCCAACATGTGTTCATCACGCTAAAAACCAGTTCACGAACAAAGTACCGGAACATGATCCATCGCGCGTTCTAAGGAGTTTTGAGCAATTTCTATGAGTCCAACCGAACTCCCAATATGGCTATAACCTACACCAAGCTCCAACACCCCCTTTGATGCAACCAATAGTGCTCAAACATATATGGATTGCTTAATCATTTTTGTCAGAATTTAAATGCCAAAACAGCATTGTCGTTAGGTTTCCAGACTTAAATTGTTTAGTTTTAGAAGCTGAAATTATATTCCACTTTCAATTCTTGAGCTATCAAAAATACTATCGAACAACATCTATTCACCAAATCAAAAGTTGCATTTTCATCTACTAAACTTGTACTTCAAATTTTATTTAAGTACCAATTACAAGTTATATTTTATTTTTGTTTATAAAAATTGTTTTTCATGCTTAATCAAATAAACAAGCCATTCACTCTTTATTTGCTATCAGACATTTTTAAGCACGTTCTTCATACCTTTCCCAAAACAAATCCTAAACAACTTTTGTCCACAAGATTATTTAAAAGTTATTAAGCATCGAGGTAAGTTGATTAACGACACTTATTTGTTTCCTCTATTCACGAAAGCGAGTCACACAAGATTCATTTATCATTTCATGTGTGTTTTTAAAATTTTAAACCCAAAAACTTGTTTTGTTGATTACATTTAAGCCTTAATCTAGGTGCTAAGCAATCTCATAACACCCGAGGTGTTACACGAAGTCTGCTACTTCGAACTTGATGAACTCGGTGCGATAGTTGGTAGGTGTTCCAAATGTAATCGGTAGAGTAATTTGACCGAGTGGCATTGCGGCTTTGCCGGGTACTATACCATAGAAAGGGATACATGTGGGAGTAATCATATCGACTAGTTCTAGCCCTGTCTTTCTTAGTGTTTCTAAAAATATGATATTGAGCTCTGCTCCTCCATCGATTAAGACCTTTGTGACGGTTATTTCAACAATGGTCGGATCCAAAACTAGTGGGTAGAGGCCAGCGTTTCCTACGCTGGTCCATTGATCTTCCCTTGAGAACTAGATTGGATACTGTGACCAATTGAGGTACCGAGGAGTAGCCGGTTCTGTTGCCATGATGGTTCGTAGAGCTAGCTTGTCTTGATGTTTGCTTCTAGAACCCAGGACTCCGACGAAGATCACTGCCACTGTCCTCTTGGATTTGTAGAATCCCTTGTCTTCCTGATTATCTTCATCTTTCTTTTGGTTATCTTCTTTTTTATCTGCCTTGTTTCCCTTCCTTGTGTATCGATCAATGAAAATACAACAGTCTCTAGTTGTGTGGTTTCCGTGCGGGTGCCATATGCAGTGCATATTTTCAATGTCGTCAAATTGTTTGGGCTTGGAAAACTTTTTTGCCTTGTCTGCTATGGCTATAGTGTTGTTAGGTCCACAATTTCTGTCCTGATGCCCATTATTTCGATGATTCTGTCTGTCGGAGTTGTCCTGGTTGTTTTGATCTAGAAATCTCTCAGGTCTTCTCTTCTACGGTGATCATCTTCTCCACCGTGCGCCTGAATTCTTCATTATTTCATGGGTTCTCTTTGCAGAAGTCTTGGAACTGCCACTTAGCCATAATCCCATGAGAGAAAGCTTCAATTACTTCTCGTTCAGTGATGTCGTGGACTTGAGCACATAGTTCTCCAATCGTCGATAGTAGTCTCTAAGACTTTCACCTTCCTTCTATTTGAGTCCTTTTAGTTCTACGTAAGTGATAGGGTGCGTGATGATGCCTGCAAAATTTTCACAGAAAGCTCTCTACAAGTCTTCCCAGCCTCTAATTGATCCCGGTCTTAGCTTATCGAACCATTGGAGTGGCATGGCCTCTAGTGCCATGGGGAAGAAAAGTGCTTTGATGTCGTCATCACCCTCGGCTAGTTCAATCGACTAAGAGTTGATCCTGAGCCACTGCTTGGGTTCGGTCTTGCCATCATACTTGGAGTGGTTTAAAGGTTTGAATTTGTGAGGCAGACGAACTAAGAGAAGTCGGTTCACAAAACAAGGGAACATGTCATGTACTCTGGCTTCTTTATATTCAGATTTAGCTCCTTCCTCCTACCAACTATTGATCTGACGAGAGTAGTTTTGTGGAGCTGTTTGAACCGGTAACCTACTCCTGTTTTCCCTTGGTCGCTCAATCCTATTGCTCTAATTTTGGTCTCCCCTACTTTCTTTGTTGCTGATTCCATTGGGTCCTAGTCTTTCAAAAGTAGATCTTCTTTGACTTTGGTTCTCTTGTCTCTGTGATTCTGATCGGGCGAGTTGTCTCGAGCTAGTCCTTCTACCTTGTACTCTCAAGGCTGTTGGCCAGAGAACTTCTCAGATATGTTCTTGTTCTTCATTGGGATGTGAAATAGCTTCGAGTTCTTCAACTACTTCTCGGATCTTGTCATACGGAGAATTATGTGCCCTCCCGGTGATTTGTCTTTCTTCGGCCTCTTGTTCTGATTTCTTCCTATTATACTCGGCCAGGTCCGATTCATACTTAACCCAAGCTTCTTTGCGCTGCTGGGCCCGGCGTCTGTGCCCTTGCTTCAGTTTATTCCTCTTTTCCCTAACTTGTTTTTGGCTTTTAGTCTTGCCGTCGTACTCCTGAGCGTTGGGTGATATGTTGAATTCTGACTCATCCGAGGACCTAACGTCGGGTGCTTTTGGAGGGACCAATGGCGGTCGGTGAATCATTAATACTTCTCACGTGTGTGCTGCTCCTCCATTTGTGATCGTGCTACCAGAGTCGTTGATGATCTCTGTGGAGGCATCGGTGTCGCAGAGCATACTTCCTTCTTGGTAAGGTAGAACTGCTGCTGTGTCAACTAGTTGGGTGTCCTCACCTTCGGAGATAGAACCCGGCCAGTGGACAAAGTAATCTTGGGATGTTATAGTCAGTACGAGGCCCTTCTGAGATCCTATCAGAGGTACCCTCTGTACTAGACTGGCTGATCCTTGGAGTAGTGCTTGATAAGATGCCGCCATGCTATGCAGTCCGAAGGGGAAGGAACTCGGTTGCCTGGAAGACCTCTATAGGCAAGCTAAGTTGTCTCCTTGATGTATCGAAGCTGCGTTGCGAAGTGCTAGCGGAAAAGAACTTGGACCGCCGCAGGGAGAAACCGACTGCGATTCTGGCTTAAAGGTGGATCCTGAGTCAGAGTCGAAGTTGGTTGATCACAAAATCTAAGTTGGATCAGACATCATGAGCTGTGAGAACTTTCTGGCGAGTTCTTCTATCGAAGTCACCGAAAGAGTGGGGTATTCGTGGTTTTCTTGATCCTTGAGGATGCGTCCCTGGAGCTTGCCATCATCGTCTGCCTCGTAGATCCATGATCCGAAGATGAAAATTGACCTCGTCCAGAAGATCTTGTTGTCGAGGTCCGTCAAGCTCTCAGATGTAAATCCGCCGAAACCCCTACCTGGCGCGCCAGCTATCGATGTTTTACCACCGATAGCTTGCCACGGGGTACCCAGGACAGTCGTTCGGGTTTCTGCGTATGCGGAACTCAACGATGAACGTAAGAGACACATGATTTATACTGGTTCGGACCCTCGTGATCGAGTAATAGCCTTTACGTCCAGTCAGCGTTAGCCTTTGCGTTGGATTGGTTGTGTATTAAGATTTGTTACAGGGGTGCCCTTAGCCTCTTTTTATATCGGTAGAGAAGGCTGAGGTGCGGTTACAATCCTAGTCGGATCCAAAGAAGGCGTCCTTAATAAGTTACAGAAGGTACTTTCCTATAGGAGTCCGACTAGTCTAGCCTATTCTACTTGGATTCAGCGTCAGCTGTTACTACACCTCTTCCTACTGGGTTTGTGGGCCAGGCCAGGGCCCACGCCTTGTAGTCATATTGCTGAGGAACCCTGTGGGTCCCGCATCGACACCATCCTTGTTTTTTCTCCCAAAAAAAGTCTTTATATATAACACAGCTCATTCATTATACGTTCTACCGGTTGCCTCAAACATGGTAGGGGTCAAATGAAAGTGAACAAGCCTCTCTCTCTCCCTAACGATTCAATTTGCAATATGCTTATTCATGTCACGAAGGTTGAGAGAATGAGAATCTTGGGGGATGCGATAATTTGCAAAGCACGGAAGCAGGATTAGGGTTGGATAATGAGCCGAGCTGGCTCGGCTCGGCTCGTTAAGATAACGAGCTAGCTCGGCTCGTTATCTTAATGAGCCAGAAAGCCAGCTCGGCTCGGCTCGTTAAGAGCTCGAGCTGGTTCGTTAAGCTCGCGAGCCAGGTATAAAAAATACATAAAATATAATATTTGCATTTATCTAAAGCTTGAGAATAGTAATAATACAAAAATAACACATCCAATAGCATTAAATTGAACAAAAAATTAATATGTACTAACATATATACAAATATGATAATATACTATAGTATTACACCATACATTCATGGTCCATACTCCATACCATACATAATGTGTCCATGTACATCCATTAAAAATAAAACGATAAAGTCATAATAATCGCAAGTTTATAGGGTCTAGACCGGTCATCAATCAATTGTAAAGTAAAAGACATAGTAATACAAAAACTAATACAAGTTTTGCTGCTTTTTTCTCTAAAAGTGTGGCTCGTTTGGCTCGCGAGCTGGCCCGTTATAGCTAACGAGCTAAAATCTTGACTCGGCTCGGCTCGTTATCTTAACGAGTCGAGCCGAGCCAGCCACGAGCCGAGCAAGTTAACGAGCTTCGAGTTTTTTATCCAGCTTTAAGCAGGATCCATCACGTCAGTCACAGCCTTTATTATGTATACGGAGTATGTAGGAGGACTGTAGGCATTGGCGGATCCAGGGGGGCTGGAGCCCCCCGTGAGCCTTAATTCCTCGTTAAATTACAGTAGCATCAAGCATAAATCATCATTAAATCTTCATTATCAATCAACATGTTCATTACTTAGCCTCCTCCTTGATCTCATCCTGAATCCGCCACTGACTGTAGGAGTATGCAGATGTACATGTATCTCCCTTTTTTTTTCCTCCCCTTTTGCATTGACACATAAACAAAAAGGCTGCTTAATTACCAGTCGTATTACTTTCTACTCCACCCAAAAAGAGTGCAGCTCGTGACAGTACACATGATTCGAACACTTGTTCATCAATGACTTTACTAATTCCGAAGAAGAAAAAAACATGGGAGAGAGGACAACATGGGACTAGAAATATAGCCCGGACAGAACATTGCAAGCTCACTTTTTCAAGACAGGACAACATGTTAGTACTTAGTAGTAGTACGAGTGTACTAGTAAACTGGATTAGAAAGACGAAAGCAGAAGTTTGCAATTGAAAAATGAGTATGCCAAAGCAGCAGGAGCACATGGCCTGGCGGTCGCATGTAGGCCTAGGCTCTACTAGGGTAGGGGTAAAGACGACGTCCCTGTTCGTTTGAGACCGCTATTTTTCAGCAATAGAACATTATTTTTCTTTACCAACGAATCAGCGTCATCAGCAGCGTAGAAACCATCATCCAGATCAGGGCCGACGACGACATGGAGGGAGAGCTGACCATCGTCGACTCCCTCAGTTATCTTTTGTTTTCAGATCTTAGGCCCTGTTTTGTTTGTAAAATTTTTTGCCTCCTACAATAAAAGAACATGTTTGGACACATGCATAGAGTACTAAATGTAGACGAAAAAAAACTAATTGCACAGTTCTCGGCAAAATCGCGAGACGAATCTTTTATGAAAAGCCTTAAGTGCTACAGTACCCACATGTGCTAATGACCGGTTAATTAGTATCATTAGATTCGTCTCGTAGTTTCCTGATGGGTTCTGTAATTTGTTTTTTTATTAGTATCCAAAAACCCCTCCCGACATCCTTCCGACACATCTGATGTGACACCAAAAAAATTTTCAACTCCCAAACTAAACACACCCTTGTCCAAAAGTCCAGGCAACCAGATTTGCTTAAGAAAAAGGAGGTGCAAAAGGCCAAAAGGGAAATAATAAGTAGACAGGACGGAGGCTAGTGACTAATGAGAGAGATGATCCCCCACTCAAACACCACACTAGCACAGCAACAGTGCAGAGAATCAACACATGAATGATTGTCATTATAGTTAATTAAAGGCGGTGACACCAACCAAAGCCACAGCCGCGATTCCTTATCAAAAGCTGGTTTGCCACCACCACAGTACACACACCCAGTCTCCCAGAGGAGACGGACGAGAAGGATGCATGATTACTATTGGAATATCCAACACAGAAAGAGAATTCCAGCATTACTACTACAGACGCACCAGGATTTGCAGCTGCAGTGCCCCAGTGCACCGCGTAGTCTCCCTCCCTCCTTAAAACAGGCAAGGGCAGGCTACTACGTGCCCCAATTTTGCAACCATGATTGTCCGATTGACACTGCGTACAAAGGAAAAAACTGCCTAGGAGTACACGACACTGGTGGTACCTACAGTGGTAACAAGACAGAGACACAGCAACCAACAACAATACGCCATGGCAAGAAACAGGATGATGAATTGAATGGAACAAACCTTATTTTTCCCATTCTTATTTTTTGTCCATTAATTGATCAATAAACACATCATCAAACAATCCATACGACGTGGATACATACATGGCGTACACTCATACATACATACACACAGGACAGGACCTGAACTGAGCTACTGCCAACAGCTGATGACTAATAAATAAGTACTTAGACTACCAGTAGTACTTATATTATTCTCAAGCACTAATCCAATCCAGATAAGAGCTCAAAAGGAAATCAACTTAACTGCTAAGTAAATGACAGCAAGCAGACGCAGCACAGCAGAGCAAGGGAGAGGAGGAACATACATGTGGACAACTTAGAAGGCAGGGCCAGCCTCAGTCTGTCTTCCCTCCGAGACTGACAGGCACAACACAAACAATCATAGGATGGGAGAGCTGATGCATGCAGCTGCAGTAACGAACGACAATTTGGTACCGACTCCTCTTTGTTTTGTGCAACAAGGAGAGCACTGGACTGGACCTGCTGCTTATTGTTCTTGTTCTGTTGCAAGAAACAGCTCACAAGGAAATAAAGGAAGGATAAACCACATTCCTGTTCTGAGTTGTGACAGTCCCCAACAGCAAACCCGCCATGATCCTTCAGGAGCTTTGCTACTGTGGATGCTGCAATGCAAGCAGGGGTGGAGTGACACAAGAGACCCAGTAGTGGCTAGTGACATGCAAGCAAGCGGCTGGATGTCCAATGCCGCCGCCAAATGGGAACAACAGAGCATAGCAGAGCAAGCCTTGCATTTCCTTTCTTTCCTTGATGCAGTGAAATTGAGCGGGTGATGAGTGATGATAATCTGTTGCAGCTGCTTTGCTTGATTGCTTACTTGAAGGCCACCCAATTCGGGTCGGGTGGCCAACACAACACTAGAAGAAAGGAAAAGGAAACCCCCCAAAAAAAATGGAAGGAAGGCGACATGGCTGCGACTGAGAGTTGAGTGAGAGTGACACTATCTATCAATCTATGCCGAATTGAGCACGCACACACAAAAGACTGACTGACAGAGAGACAAGACACGCGGAATGGAGCTGAACAGCCAAGCCAAGCAAACCGGAGAAGTCGGAATTGGAAACCCTAGTGAAAGGGGAAGAGTAGGCCAGGCCGCCCTAAAACCCTAGCGGCGGCGGACGGGACGTGGGAACCGAGGAGGAGTGAGATGACGAGGAATTGACAAGGACCCTCAGCCGCTCAGCGTGCGGTCTCCTCCTCGGCCCGGCCGGCGGTGGTGGCAGCCGCCGTGGGAGCGGGCCCACCGGAGAAGGAGGCGAGCAGGTTGAGGTTGCCCTGCGCGACGGGGAGGTAGTTACCGACCCTGGCGGCGGACGCCTCCCCGGCCATGGCCGGCGCGGCAGCGGCCGCGGCCACCATCATCTCCGGCGCGGCCGCGAAGCTCCAGAGCTGGCCGAAGTCGGCCCGCGCCGGCAGCGCCCAGAAACCCGGTGCCGGGGCGGCGACGGTGGGCTCGGCGTCGGCGCCGTCCCCGCGGACGCGCTTGCCGAGGATGAAGGGCGCGGCGGCGGCGTGCGGGAGGCCGCCGGTGGGGGAGGCGGCCAGCGGGTGGGGGCTGGTGGAGGACGGGGATGAGGTGGAGAAGGACGCCGGCGTGGTGCCGGTGCCGGTGGCGGCGATGATGGAGGGCTCGGCCTGGCGGAGCAGCCACTCGATGGTCTGGCCGTCGGACTTGTGGCCGAGCTCCCGCGTGAGCTGGAACACGCGGGCGGCGCAGATGATGGGCATGCGGATGCGCCGGCCACGCCCGTCCACCTTGCTGTGGCGGTCCTTGGACGGCGCCTTGCGCACGGCCAGCGCGCCGGAGTTGCCGTTTCCGTTGGAGGCCGGCACGAGCTGCTTGTCCGCGGGCGCGGCGCTGCCGCTGCAGTCTGGCCTCGTCGTCATGAGGACGGACGGAGGCTGGCCCGGACTGGTGGCTGCCGACTGGCGGAGCAGAGCAGGAAGAGAGGAATGGAGCCGGTGGAGGGCGGGGCCAATGATTGAGGGCCAAGCCGCCCGGTGGGTGGAGACAGCACATGGGGGAGCTGTGGGGACCACGAGCCCCCACACCCACTCCCAGGCTAGCGTGGACGTCAATGACCGATGGGTCCGGGAGTATGGTAGACCCCATATGTCAGTTACAGGGATTACCTGTGACTCGGGTAGGGCCTCTCTGCCCCTGCTGGCTGGCCCCACCCAGTGTGACCGCTAGTCCACTCGAGTCGTCCTCCCTCCGATCCAAAAATATGATGGATGATCCGAAGCGAAATGGAATTTCATCAGGATATGTACATTTAAATATATATTTTGGATACACATATGAAGCAACTGCTTTTTTAGCCATGAATCCGATAATACGATCCTCTGTGCCATCTCTATAAAATTTAGATAAAAAGGAAATTTAAACAAGTTTATTTTTATGGCGCCATTGGTTTGTCTGGAAAGGCAAACGGGCAACTCCACTTGTGCGAAACAGCCTCAAGAATGGTGAGCAGGAGAGAAAGGGGAATCAAGCCAGACCAGCCATGTATGACAGAGGTTTAGGGGGTGTTTGGTCGCTGTCTCATCGGATGTTTGACACATGCATGGAGTATTAAATATAGATTAATTATGAAACTAATTATATAGTTTGCGACTAATTTGCGAGACGAATCTTTTGAGCCTAATTAGTCCATGATTTGACAATGTTTTGCTACAGTAAACATATGCTAATGATAGGTTAATTAGGCTTAAAAAAATTCGCCTCGTGGAGTACTGACGGATTATGTAATTTGTTTTTTTATTAGTATCCGAACACCTTATGCAACATCCTCCCGACACACCTCCTAAATTTTAGTAGCGGGATCCAAACACCCCCCTTACTTGGGTTGGTTTCCTTCATAATGCTTCACCTTTTGGTTAAGTACGTTCATCTCTCTCCGCTTTTGTTTTAATTATCCCTAAAAACAAATCAATTTGCAAGTTTTCATAATATTTTCCAGTTGCGCGACAAAGATCACCTTTTGCCCAATTACAACTCTGCTCTCCATGACACCACCACTGCCTCATTCTACGACGAAGGGATTTTGCGCCACAAGGATGGCGGTCGACGGAGAGTTCCATGCCGAGGGATATGTTTGCCTTTTGTGCTTGTCTGTAATACAAAAAATAAAACTAGCACTCCCTCCGTTCTAAATTATAAGTTATTTTGATTTTTTTTACATCCTTTTTGCTATGCATCTAGGTATAATAATACGTCTAGATACATGAATAAACTTAAAAGTCAAAGCGATTTATAATTTGTATCTTAGGATGAAAAACAAAGGAAAGGAAAGCGAGCTTCCAAAACTTTGTTAGTCGTCTAGTCCATCAGGAGAGCCATTCCTTCTTTCTTGTCAGCCGCCGCTTTCCCTTCTGTTTCACTTTTTTTGTCCAGTCCAACCAATGGTTCGGTTCGCTTTGGACACAAGACTTCTCCTCGGCAGCAACAGGGCAGCTCGGTTGACAACCTCGGCCACAGAGAGTACCAGATAAACCATATTCCGGTTCGAGTTTTATGCAGATTGGATATATGTATCCACCAACTTGTTTTTTCACAAATTTTAAATTCTTGGACCTGGATTAGCCAAATAACCCAGTCTCCTCTTTCTTCTTTTTGAAGCGCATCACAACCAAATTGCGTTGTAGCAGTGTTGTTGTGCTCTGTGACCTGTGAGCTAGCTAATCACCACGAATAAATTGGAATTGGAAAGAAACAGCAGCCACAGGATGTGGATATTGTTGGTGCATGATGGTACAAGAGGAAGGACTCGCACTGGCACTGGCACTAGCAGAGTGTGTAGGCGAGACAACGACGTTTCTTTTGATGGTTTTGCTCCGGAGTGAGTGTGATCTGAATATCTGATGGATGCTCATCTCATCTGCGTGGTTGTGGCATCGCTATCGAGCCCGTACGACGATCAGTTTCCTCAGGTAGGGCCCACGCTGTCCAGCTCTGGGCTGTGGCTATCCGTTGGGCGTGGGCCCTCTCTCTGAAAGTCTGTCCCGTCTGGATCCGGTGCGGGTGCGGGTGCGACTGCAAGTTTCCAGGAGAGTAAAAAACAGTAGCGTACGTGTAAGTACGTGACATGTTTGTTACGGTTACGGGTGGGTGGATCCCCACACCCAATCCGGGTAACGCCAATCGACTCACTGGACAAGTGGAGGGAGCTGCCTGCTCCAATCATCCCTCCCATCTCTACCCACTTACTTCCTCCATCCCAAAACAATACGTACTACCATTCTAGGTCTGTTTGAATTAAGTCAATCTTTTTATTAAGTCAGACTAGATTTCTAAAAAAATATATTATCGGCATCAATATGTTCAACTAGGCTTGTTATAAAAAAAATATGAGTCTGTCTACTACACACCCATGTGTTTTATGTAGTTTTAACACATGAATTTTTTTGCACCATAGGATTAAGATCCAACAGCCTCCACCTTTTTTCTACCTCCAGCCTCTAGCCTCCACAGATTACATATCACATATCATATTTTTTTTTTCTATTGAATGACAAATCACAGATCCGTCGCCGCCACCGCCGGGGCGAGCTCGCCGGTCGTCGTCGCCGGCGCCGATGGTCACCGGTGAGAAAGAGAGAGAGGGAGAGAGATAAAAAAAATCCATGTGTTGATTTTTTTTGCTAAAACACATGTGTTGTATAGCGTTTCTGGAAAAATATACTTATTCTATTGATTCATCTAATGGCGTTCACTAAGCATCACATATAGTATTACTATCTTTTATACATATTTGATCGAGCTTGAGATTCGTTGGCTCAACGATTTGTTTGTTTGTTTGTGAGACAGATAGAGAGAGCAATATTATTATAACACAAAGAAGAAGAGAATCTAATCTAACACGGGAGGAGTATACAGTTAACCAACCTAACTGTATACATTTGCCTCGTCTGCAGGCAGCATCCCCGTTTCCGGCTGCCAATCCTTAATAATCTTGAGAATACATACATATTATATTGCTTGCGTTTAGGGATTATCTATTATTATATATCATATGAAAGCAGAATCCTGAGGATGGAGACGGCAGCTCTGCGGGACACAGGTTGACATGTCCACCAGGCCGGCCCAGCCTACCCTCCAACCCTCTCGGAACGATCCTTCGGCCGGTGGACTGGGCCCTTAGGACTTAGCAGGAGGGAGCAGGCCCACTGACCCCATAAGGACCTGTTTTCAAACCACTTTCTTTTCTCAGTCCCACAAAGGTAATGGCGTCAAGGCACTGTTTGGATAGGGTGGACCGACCCATTAACATCCTCCGGGCGCATCACATGACACAAGCTATCTAGGTGAATTACCCTTACCAACGGATGCAAGCAGAAAACATTGTAAGAATCCTGAACAAGAGACGATCCTGTTCGCTTGAGCTACTTCTCAGTTATCGAACGGTATTTTTCTCTCACAACATTTCAGCATAAACCAAATTTCAGCATAAGCGAACAAGTAGCTACAGATTAGATAGACATCTGCTAAATAAATAGTGGTACACGTATACAAGTCTAATATTGATGTAACATGGGGAAAATAGGTTGTGGATGTTGCACCAAAACTAGTAAGAACATATATACATACATACAACTTTATAAAATAAGAAAAATAACAAGACCAAATATACTACAATCATAGTTGATGTTAATGCAGGTAAATGCACCATAATAGTAGACCTTGGGAATACTAAGAGTATCTCCAAGAGTAACCAATATTTTCTTCCTAAAAACATGGAGTTTTACAAAAAGCATCCGAAGGAATAAAGAAGGCCATCTCCAAAAGTTTCTAATAATCAACTCCTAAAATATAGAAAACAATTTTACATCAACAATCCTACACTATTTGTAAATTATCCTAACCACTTTTATATATTCTTTCTCTCTTGGACATTTTTCTACTCTTTATTCTTTCCACGTCCTTACACCTTTAGATTGGCCGACAAACAAGCGCCGGGAGAGAAGATACGCGGAACAGGGTGATTTTTCTCAAGTTCTAAAAGATTAAGAGGATGGATTATAAGTTGTTGGAGAGGGATTTTTTTTTCTCATCTTGCTAAAAACCAAGGATTAGAAAGGGATTTAGAGAACTCTTGGAGATGCTCCGATACATTGCCGCAAAACTCATCCAGATGATCAAACAAATAACCAGGAAAGGTCTGCCTACCGGTTGCAGCAAGATTTCCCATTTTTCTTGCTCCCACCATCTCCAAAATCACCGTGCCAAAACTGTAGATATCAGATCTGCTGCTTGGTGTTTCATACTGTCTTGAAAACACCTAAGGTGCGATATACCCAGCAGTGCCTCGATCTTGCACCAGAAATATTGACCTCTCTTTCCTTTTTTTTCCGCAGAGTTTCATTTTGCTAACCCAAAATTTAATACTTTAGGGCGCAAGTTCTGGTGGTCTAACAAGATATTATGTGGTTTAATATTAAAAAAATCGACAATCTATGTCCTGCAGCCGGTATACAGATAGTCGATACCTCATGCTACTCCAACAATGATCTCATACAACTTATTGTTTTCTCTCAATGGAATCAACTATGCTTCCAAATGTGTACAAATCTAAACAGCCATTCTGCATGTACTCATATACCAATGACCTGTGAGAGCCTTCCAAACAATACCCTAAGAGAGTGATGATGTTGCAATGACTTGCCCGACTGATGGTTGTAACTTCATTTTTCAAAGTCTGCCCCACTGGCGAAGCAACTGCAAATTTTTAAAATATATAATATATATAGTAAATAGTCTATGTTTATATCAAAAGAGTATAATAAAAAAATCTTGTTATAATGTTTATGGATATCTTTTAGACAATAAAATCAGAATATAATTAGAATAAAATGTTTTGATTTATTTAAATTTGTTTGCCTACCATATTTCTCTGCCCCTGCTCTTTTTGTTTGTCAAAAGCTTAACTGCATGCACTAGGCCACTTTACATGATTTCGTCTCCTCACCTGAGTCCGTTCGAACAGGATCAATAATAGAGCCAAGTGCTTGGCTGTAAGTTAAGTTGTAAGCCAAGCTATACAATAGATGTCTTATTTTTGTCTATAAATTTATTATTATTATGTGGTATCATGTCTTACTTTCTCTTTCCTATTCCTCCTCACATACCCTGATTTTTTTTTTAATTTTAACACTTTTTTAAAACTAAATTTAAATATAACATTGTGGGTTTTTTTTAAACTAACACTTTTGGCCGCACCTATTGTCCTAGCACGGCCAAATGCCTGTGCTGCGTCATGTATGGTGGCGCGGCAGAGGACTGACGTGGCGACGATCGGATTCGCTGACTGCTGACATGACAGGGCCTGCCGCGCCACCGATCTTGGCGCGGCAATGCCGCGCCCTGATCCGTGGCGCGGCAGAGCCGAATATAACCCCCGCGACCAGTCTCGCCTGCCTGAGCAGCAAACCACGCGCCTGGCCGCCGCGCCCGCATCTGCCCGCGCCAGCCCGTCGCCCAGCACGCTGGCCCTGCCCGCCGCCGAGCACGCCGGCCGCTGTGCCACGAACGCCGGCACGGCACGGCCGCGCGGCCGCCCGGTGCGGCCGCCGCGCCCGCATGCTGACGCGCGACCCCCTCTTGCCACGCACGGCGGCTGCCCGTCGAGGCCTGCGCCTGCGCCCCCTGGCCCGGTCTAGCGTGCCACCGCCACGAGGACGAGCGCCGCTGCCGCGAGGTGCTCCCCTAATGTAGTTAGTATAGTTAATAAAGTTAGTAAAATTAGTAAAGTATAGTTAGTATAGTTACTAAAGTTAGTTAGTTTAGTTAGTAAAGTTAGTTTAGTAAGTTAGTATAGATAGTAAAGTTAGGTAGTTTAGTTAGTACAATTATTGAGTCTAGTTATACATTGGATTTAGTCTAATTAGTTGTTGTAGTTAGCCTTGTATAGATGTTAATATTAGATTATTTAGTATATTTATAGTTAGAATAGGTATTAATATTACTATGGACATTACGTATGACGATTTCGACGACTTGATGAAGTTTTTTGAAATGGTTTTACAGATGGATTGTTGTGTTAGAGTTTTATACGGAGGAAGTGTTATGAGAGAAGATGGTATGTTTGAGGATATGAAAGAAGAATTAGAATGGTTTGATGAACCTCCTAGCTTCAACGACATTTGTGTCCGTTTGAATGCAAAGTTTGGCGGTGATTTCATACTGAAGGGGAGGTTTGATACTGGGAAGACTAGGGCATACTATGTCCTTATGCCCTTACGCGACCCTGCTCACTGGTCCCACTACACTAGGGTTCTCCAAGGTTCTAATGTGCCCATGGCTGAGGTAGTGGTGGAGAATGGGTACAGGATGCAGGGTGTTTAGGAAGGCCCGTCCATTGATGGTTTTGGAGGCAATGAATAAGAAATAGGGGTCAAAGGGGAAGCAACTCAGGATAGTTTCATTCAACTGCAGTATGCTGTATAAGCAATGACTTCGATGTGAATGAGTTTGAACGGGAAGAGGAGGAGCAGGAGGAGGAGGACAGGATCGGTAATGTAGTTAGCAGTGATTCAGACGATTCTGATGATGATCAAGGAGGGACAGATGTTATGCCAACACTGGCTGATGCCATGCTAGTACCGATTCATACTATGCCATTACCAGTACCAACTGAGGTTTTGCATAGTGTCCAGGCTCAGGGTAGACTAGTCACAGATTTGGCTGCAGATGATACCCCCTATGATTCATGGGCCAGAATTAGCGAAATGCAATAGTATGTTCCACCACCACCTTACACAGCGACTGAGCTTGAGCAACTAAGGTCCAAGAACGTACCTTTCAAGGGTGTTCTGAACTATAGGGATGTCAGCATGATGGATATGGCAGTTTATGACACCGGTCTCTAGATGTGTAGGAATTCATTGTATGATCATGAGAAAGAAACCCTTAGGAAGGGGATGATATTCAACACAATATCAGAGATGAAACTCTTCCTTTAGGACTATATTGTGTATCACCATAGGTTGTACACCGTCACTCATTCAGACCAGGAGTTGAGGTACCACGTGATATGTAAAAACAGTTGTATGTGGAGGTTAAATGCACGAAAGAGATAAAGTGATGGTAAGTGGAGGATAACTAAAGTTGTTGAACCCCACACTTACTTAGACAATAGGGGGAAGGAAAATCATCAGCAGCTCACTGCATGTTACCTTGCCTGTTGTATATTGGAGCTCGTTGATGACAATAATGATATTTCGGCGTCTTCTTTATAATAGTCCATATCTGGATTCATTAAGTACGATGTGACGTACGGAAAGGCTTGGCATGCTAAGCAAATTGCTCTAGCGATTCGATGGGGTAGTTAGGAGGAAGCATACAATAGGGTGCCCCGCATCTTATGTGTAATGCATTACTACAACCCTGACTTGAAATGGTTTGTGGACACCGGAGGTATGTGTTTTCAAGACCCATTGAGGCATGTCCTCTATCATGTGTTCTGGTCGTTCGCGCAAACGGAACATGCATTCCAGTTTTGTCGGCCAGTCGTACTTGTTGATGGCACTTTCCTAACAGGAAAGTACAGGGGCACCTTGATGATGGCTGCTGTTGTTTATCCTGAGGATCAGATAGTACCCATGGCTTTTGCTTTGGCAGAGGGAGAGAATAATGAATCGTGGTCATGGTTCTTGTGGCTTCTACGTGTACAAGTGCTTGTCCCAACTCGCACGATATGTTTGATCTCGAACCGTCATGCAGAGCTTCTTAATGCTGCAGCTGAGCATATAGATGGGTTCTCGCCTCTAGTACATAGATTGTGCATGAGACACTTTGCCGCTAATTCTTCTGGCGGCATCAGTGGAAGCAGGAGGTATGTGACAAGGTAAATGCTCTATGTTGTGTACGTACAGAGCACCAGTTTAAGGAGACAAAGAGAGAACTAGACAAGATGATAAATGCAGTGGGAAATGCCTGGTTAGAGGCGTAGATGGAACAGAAAGCTCAGTGGGCTTTAACATATGACGAGGGGGGTTTCAGGTATGGCATCATGACCACTAACTCCTCAGAGTCCTTCAACCGTGTATTCACTAGAGTTCGATCGTTGCTTGTGTCTAGAATTGTTGAGCTCTCCTTTCATAAGTGCAACGAATATTTTATGAAGAGGTGGGAACTTGCGTAGAGGAATATAGCTGAGTAGGGGCGTTTTGGAAAGGCCGAAGCTGGACATTTGAAGGAGGCCGAGGAATTGGCCAAGCAGCACACCACCGAGTTGTATGGACCCTAAAAGGGACCGTGACGCCTAAGAAGGGGGGTGAATTAGGCAACTTAAAATTCTAACTCTAAACTATAGCCTCTTTTTCTACCCTTTGCAAAACCTATGCAAAAGATAAACTATCTAAATGTGCAACTATGGTTTTGCTAGTGTATTGCTATCTCTACCGTAAAAGGAGTAATGTAATCAATGTAAATGCGAAAGCTAAAGAGCAAGATAGAGATATGCAAACTCCCATCGATGACTCTGGTATTTTTACCGAGGTATCGAGAAGTGCGCAAGCTTCCTCCTAGTCCTCGTTGGAGCCCCTTGCAAGGAATCCCTCGCAAGGGCCAAGCTCCCGGTCAGGTAACTCCGTGGATAGCCTTAGGCCTTCCCCACGCGGTGGCGGCCACACAACAAACGCGGTTGGTGTGATCTCACAAAACAACAAGCCCCTTCGATGTACAACAATAGTGCGTGCAAACACCGAGTGGTAAGAGGTATGCAAATCTCACTAAACACTAGACCTAAACCTAGAACAAGCACATAAGCAGTGGTCTAATCAACCTAAGCACTTCGCAAAGCACCTACGCTAATCACCTAATAAAACACTAAGCACTATGCAAGTGGAGATCACTAAAATGGTGTATCAACACCCTAGATATGTTTCCTTAGCTCCACTCAACTTATTTGGCCGATTGGGGGTTGTATTTATAAGTCCCACTAAGAAAGTAGCCGTTGGGGACGAAGTCCCGCTTTTTTGCTACTGACTGGACGCTGATCATGTCCTGACCGGACGCGTTCGGTCGTCCCAACCATTGAAGCCGCGATCCACTGATCGGACGCTACCAGCGTCCGGTCACCTACCACCGGACGTGTCTTGTCGTAGTTTTGCCGCTCTGGAACCTCTCTGTACTCGACCGAACTCTGTTGTCCTACGTTCAGTCGATTTACCGCCAGCGTCCGGTCCAGCGTCCGGTCGCTGCTGCTGACGCCTATTGCCGAGCCACTTGATCGGAGCGTCCGATTGCTTTCTTCTAGCGTCCGGTCACCTCTATGAGCTCGTTTCTTCGTGATCTTGCGTACAGCTTGGTTCCTATCTTCGTGCTTAGACTTTGCTTGATATCTTGGATCTTGTCTTGTGCTCCTAGGGTCTTGCTTATGGTGTTGATCATCGGATCATCACGTCGCCTTTGTCCAAGTCACGTCTTTACCCTATTGGACTACAAAACAATCACTTGCAAATTCATTAGTCTAATTTGGTTGTGTTGGTCATCAAACACCAAAATTCAAAGTAAATGGGCCAAGGGTCCATTTTCCTTACAGACCCCACCGCCATATCTTTAGTATACGGGGCAAGGGTGGCACAAGCTTGGGCGGCGAACGTTATGGTGGACGAAACTACCGAGTTGATCTTGAAAAGATAGAGTACAGTTGCAACGTCCCTCAGATCATGCATGCCCCTTGCTCTCATATGATCACGATCTGCAGGGTTCGCGGGTACAACTATGAGGATCTATCATATATGTCACCCTTGTATCTCCGTTCGAACACCGTTAGTATTTGGGATATGAGCTTCGAGCCATACCTTGACCCGACATAGTGGCCACCTTATAATGGTTATGACTATGTGCCGCATTCGGATCTAATGAAGGTAGGGAAGGGTAGGAGGAAGAAGAAGCGACTCAAGAGGGACATGGATGCTATGAGAGGGTATGGCGAAGACATGTACGGCGGTGGAGACTTTAACGAGACCCATGGCAGGAATCTTTGCTCTGTTTGCAAACAATCTGGTCACAAGGCTAGCAGGCATAGAAGACGAAGGTAGCAGGTGATTCCATATTGTGTTCATATTGCATAACAAGTAGTTCAAATTTTGCAATGCTATATAATGTTAATCTGAATATTGTTAATTTGAATACTCTAACCCTTTGTTTATCAATTTGTAACAGGATGGCCCCTCCCATGCCGTACCAGCTGTACCCCCTTCTTCCACCGGACGACAAGGTTTTTAAGAAACGTTAAAGGGATCCTTACATTCCTAGGACTTAGTTCGTTACGTCGAACTTATGTCGAACGAATATTGTCCTCGAAAACTTACAGACTCATAAACCAATGAAAATATTATGTGGCAACTTGTCATCCATTTATTTGCTTCACATTCGTTTCAACCACAACCCAATGGAATATAAGATAACACAATGGAATTTCTACTACATAGCTACATTGATTATTAATAAAGCATGGAACTAACAGATGGCGCAATCAAAAACCCTCAGTCAGAAATATACTGAGTAAGCAACTCGTCGTCCGAGTACCAATCCTCAACCACAACCCTGTAGCTGTGGCTAGCCTCACATGCATTGCCCTAATCTATCTTTCGCCTGTAGTAAGCGGCCTTTGCTTCATCTGCAGCCTCTGCGGCCTGAGTGAAGAACGCATCGTCATCCTCCTCTGCCTGCAAGCCCGCCTCTGCTAGAGCGATGAGCTCGCTCAGTCTATCAGTGTCATCTTCAGCCTCCTCCGCCTGTAAGCCTACCTCTGCTAGAGCGATGAGCTCGCTGAGTCTGCTATTGTCATCCTTATCCTCGTCTCCCTCATCAGACAACACAATCGGTGATTCAACGGTGCGACCAGCTCGCTTTCTATGCTCATCTAACTTCTTTTCCTCATACCTTGCATGAGCCACCTCTGCAACATGGTCCTCGCTGCATCCAATCTCTTCATGTATAAAATACAATCAGTTAACAACGTGATTATATTACATTTAAAATCAGGCAACGAAAAAAGGCTTTCAAGCACTCACTGGCACATAATGCAATAACATGCTCGTTCAAAACATGTCTGCACTCCTATCTCCTCTCTTGCCTCCTTTCTTGCCCTCTCCTCCTCTAATGTCATCCGTCTCTCTAATCCCCATTTCTCAAGGCCAACGTCGATCGGGTTACAAATACCGCGCTGTCTAGCAAACTCATGCATCTTGTCTTTGTGATGTTTAATGAAAAGGTTGATGTAGTCAGGTCCATATCCCCTCTTCTGTGCAATTACTTGCCTCTCCTTAAGTTCATCTAAAAACTTAGCTTGACCATCATAACATTTCCACCTGCATTTCCTAGTGCTCTGTTCAAACAAAAAATTATATCATATATGTCTTAGCAAAAGAAACAAAATACGATTTTATGGTTACCACAAAAATAACCAACCTCATCATAGTCAATCATATGACCGTAATAATGGCCTATTTCAAGCTCCGAAGAAACTAGACCATGGTTGGATTTAACACCATATTCACACTTGACTGGTGGTGCTTTATAAATTAACCTTTCTTTCTTCTTTTGCTTTGCCTTTAGAGGTTCTTCAGGCCATTTGTTCTTAGGACCATACAACCACTCCTTGAAACAACACTTCGTCATTGAATACACCTAAATAACGTGATATTAGTACATGAACACATATAGCTCAACATTTCAACACATACACTTTGCACTTACTTCATGCTTGTTTGGACACACAAACTTCAACGTATTGTCAGGGTTTATCATAGCTCGGTCTCCGCAATCGCACAGAGGAGGTTCCTCGAGTCATCTAACTACGGCTAACTGCTTCTCCTTAGCCGTCATACGGCTAACTGCTTCTCCTTAGCCATCATTGAAGGGGGGTTAGGGGAGGTGGAACCCACCGCTCAAAGTGCTCTCATAGATGTCGTCCTCTCCACCAATCGTCGAAAAGGAGGTACCTGAGGTCAAACTTGTCTGCACCGTCGATCCACTGAAAAAAAAGCATCTCTCATGGGCCTACACAACAAAAATTCAACAAAATATTATTAACCTAATAATACAAATGAAGAAGAAAAACATACGAAAATAATTACTTATATTAAAATGACTATATGTGTAGAAGCAACGAGCCGCTGTGTCCGGATGTTTCGATTGAAACACGTCGGCCGGATGTCCACAGTCACAGTTAGGGACAGTGAGTTCAGAAGGGACGGGGGCAACTTTGTTAGACTCGTCGGGGTACAATTCTCTAGGACGACCCCGTTTTTGCCATAATTACTCCTGAAACATGTCTTCCATCTAATAAAACAATTCAAATTAAACATCAATTAAAACAATGCAAATTAATTTAAAATATAATCATTTGCATTGCAACTAAAATAATGTAACCAACACTTATAGCAACAAAAATATACATGGTAAACATACTTCTAACTAAATAATTAACCTTAACATTGACAAAATCAAACTAATATCTTCCTTCAAACCGTAGCTCATAGTTCCCAAACATAATTTTTCTCCTAACCTTAACTCTCATTCATAAAATCCTATCCAACATTCAACGAAAATAAAATGTGAGTCATTACCTTGAACGAGGACGAGAAGGGAGGGAGGCGGCCAGGGAATAGATGGGAATGGAGGGAGACGGCAATGGAGGGCCGGACGGGGGGCGGGCGCGGCGGCCAGGCGCGGCCAGGCGGGGTTTGCAGCTCGGGCAGGCGGGACTGGCCGTGGGGGTTATATTCGGCTCTGCCGCGCCACGGATCAGGGCGCGGCACTGCCGCGCCAAGATCGGTGGCGCAGCAGGCCCTGCCACATCAACAGTCAGCGAATCCGTCGTCGCCACATCAGCCCGCTGCCAAGCCACCATGCTTGGCGCGACACAGGTATTTGGCCGCACCAGGGCAATAGACGCGGCCAAAAGTGTTAGTTTAAAAAAACCGACAGTGTTAGATTTAAAATTAGCTTTCAAAAGGTGTTAAAATTAAAAAAAAAAATCCATACACTCTTGTTTGGGCCCACATATGCTTATGGTAAACTAATTTTTTTAATGTCAATAATTTCTCGGCCTAAATAAACTGGTAAATATAGTGTTCCAGCTTATTTACCGTTCGACAGGCCGTAAACGATCATGAATTATTTACTGCTGGTTGATTTGGTGTGAGAGAAAAATACTGTTCCAGCTTATAATCCACGATCGTATACGAGCACGCGGCTGTCTAGTATCGGCTGGCTGGCATCATCATCAGTAAATATAGTTTTTCTTTTTGTCACCGATGGATGGATAATATTCTATTTCTCGTGCTGTGCCCACGTTACGATGCACATCCAACAGTTTGAGTAAAATTTTAACTTTCTGCTGCGAGGTAACAGTAGCACGTATCACTAACAGTTCATAGAGCAAATTTTACTTTCTCCTGCGAGGTCATGAGTAGCGCAGGTGAAAGTCCGAATTCATTCTTCCAGTGCTCCGCTATGATTTTTTTTTTCTTTTGAAAAAAAAAGGCTGTTCATTCTAACCAGCTCCATGGAACCGGCCGGGAGAACCCGTTGGTGTTCTTGAGCTCCATTCCGGCCTGCACAAGACACATCGGCTGATGAGTCCGACACATGACATCAACCGCGGGCAGTCCCAGTCTCATAACCAAACGATATATAAGCTTGGCTTTAACCAAACGATATTTTATTACAGGACAAATAAATTCCTGCTCTGGTGTAATATGGTCCACAAGGTATTACATTACAGCCACATACTAATTTCAGATGAAAGGAGGAACCAAAGAAAAACCAAGTAGCCAAACAGGGCCTCATACTAAATGAAATGTCGATAACATAAAGTTTTGAACGGCAGCATGGCCATGTACCAGTACCATACATACCAACAACTGGTGAAGCCAGTGCTTAAAATATGTATGAAACAAAAAAAAAATCAATGCAAATTCTTAGCTCTATATAATAATAATCTAGGTCCCAATACAGGTATTGACAAAAGTAACTGGCAGTTTCGAGGACTGCCATCGTATTGAATTTCCAGCTATTCTACATAAAAAGATGAATTTCCAGAAATTCTACAGGCAAAATCCCTATTTCCCTTGAATCGGGTAAGCAAAGAAAAAAAGTATTAAAAATACATCATGTATTTGTAGCAACAGCTCTTACTTCCACATCAACACGTACAAACAATAGGTTACAACAATCTTCTAGGGACGACGGTTAACATCCCAGGTTGGCATGTACGACCTAAACACAAGTAAACACCAAGTTAAAGAGCAGTATCAGACAATCTACTAAACAGATGTAGGCTTCAGTACACAACAACCCACACATACCATTTCATAGTTTCATGCATAAGTTTCTCATTCAGATAAACACCAGCGGCAGAGTAAAAGTTCTATTTCCTGAGTTTGTTAAAGAAAAAAAAAAGCTCTATTGCTGAGTCCATGGTTAAAAACGAGATGTGTTTCTAAATTCTTAATTCCCTCTAAGGCCTTGCATGGGTAAGTCAGTATGAACAGGATTCAGACCCATCAATATGTAATTCTAGCTTGAAATAGGAATATTGGGCCAGGAACAAAACCATAAATAACGGCCTGGCTATGTGGTTGACTTTAGTATGTTAAGGATCCATCCACGTTAGGGGTAGGCTTAAGCTAGGGAAGAGAGGCTCAATAGCACATTTGTATTATGCGTTTTAGCTTTGTCATATATCATTTATTCTGAAAATGAGCATCATTCATTGTCAAAAATCAAGTTAGGAACTCTCTAATAAAACAGGCTCGTTTCAGAGGATTTAGAAAGTCAGGACTTCATACCTCACATACATTATACAGCTGAGAGACTGCCAATCTTTCCCATCTCATATGTATCAGCATAGTAGTACAACTTGATCTTATTTGACAAAGACAGTCCGGATGCCAAAGGAAGATTTCGCAAGTTTAAGTTCTCAAGCTCAGAAATGTCATCAACAAAGGCAGTGACATCACCAAGTAATCTAAAGATAACGCAGCGAGCATCCTGTTGTAGATCTGGGAAATCAAAATATAGTGGTGTATTCGCTTTTACTTCTGGTAAACGGTATTCCTCTACAGCCAACTTGCCAGACTCCTGTACAAAATCACAAGCACAACAGAAACGTTTCATGCCCACATACAACATAGGCACTGACAAAACTACAAGTACCAAAAGGTCCAACCCTCAATCAACAGCATGTGAAAATTATCATAGTTTGCAGCAAACCTCAAAAACCATCATCACATAGGTGAACCAACAATTCTTTATTTTGTGGTCATTCGCCAGCTTTGACTACCACCACTATATATAAATGAAGTTTTGAAGACAGTTCAGTTGGACATTCCACTAATTACTACTAATAACAAGGAAAAAAAACAAATTTTGCAAAATGCAGAACTGTCTGCGATGCAGGCCTTACTCGACAAAACTAGGTCACATGACTACCTGGACCCATTCCATTGTAATTTGAACCGTTCAGGGACAAGCATTAGAGGAGATCTCAAGAAGCATAAAATAACCAACCATAGCCACCAAAGTAAGAGAATTTTGAAGAGTGACAGTGGCCTATTACCTTAACAACTGTGACCTGTATATAAATAATTGCTGGATTTACAAATCTATCCTCCATTCGTGTCAATGAAAACTTCCTCGTGTCCAATTCTGATGAGGAAGGTGAATGGGTCACACGAGGTCTTATAACACTGAAAAAATCAAGCCGGAATCCAGCTATTCCAGGTGAATTAGCTAAGGGATATTGCTCAAGAACAAGATCATTATCTCTCAGCCTCTCAGCTTCAACTGGAATCTGGAAAATAAAGAAGAAAAGTTTCAGTCACAGCTAGAATGCAAAGCTCAAAACTGTCAGCAAAAGACGGTTTACCCTAAATCTCCCCAAGGGTGGTGATCTGTCTAAATAACTTTTCATTCTCATTATTCCCCCTGATGTGTCAGGCCCCACCTCCTTTCTCAAAGAACTGCCAAAAACAACAATTCTTTTTGCATGGATAAATGAATTCTGTGGATTGGTTGGCTTCGATTCATAAACTGAGCTATCATCCAATGATAGAAGATCAAACTCCTCACTAAACTTGGTTGAACGAGAACCATTATGGGGAAGTGTCATTTTTATTGAAATTATACGACAACGGATAGGATTTGGGAAGTGAAATTTAATGTGTCTTGGTTCTTCACTCAATCTATTAGATTTTTCAGGTCCACAAAGCTGTGGAGATGAAGATATTATATCCTGTACATCCCACTTTCCTATGAACGCACGATCTTCTCGGTGTATTTTATTACTCGCCCATATCTCTACCTGCACAAGCAGCATGATTATTAGAATACAAAGCAAACAAGTAAAAAAATGCATCAAAGGAACAGAAGAAATGAAAACAGCTCAATAGGCTAGTTTGTTATGCATAGATAGCTAGCTATGACAGAATATGGAGACAATGTTTTGCAGGAAAATGCACTAAAAGAACACAGAAAGCTAAGATAGCTCAGCGGGCTAGTTCAAATGATCCACTAGTTGTGCATAGATAGCTAACTCTGCAGTATATATGAAAAAGAAATCTTGCAGTTCTTGCACATTGAACTAACTCCAGACAAAGATTATGCCAACAAGATATATTTGCTTTTCATAGCAACACTGTATGTACAGAAAGATAGGTGATCGACACAAAATTATGAAGCCACAATCATCATACAGCTGTTAAAACAAGTTATAGTAAACCGAATTGCAAAGGCATAAGTTGCCACAATCATCATACACCATGAACCTGCACCTACACACCATGAACCTGGACACATGCATGGACTTATAGTAAACCGAATTGCAAAGACAAAGATTCCAGTTGAAGCTGAGAGGCTGAGAGATAATGATCTTGTTCTTGAGCAATATCCCTTAGCTAGTACTAAAGGCTGAGAGATAAATCTGCTAGTACTAAAGACTGCACCTACACACCATGAACCTGGACACATGCATGGACTTAACAGCTGTATTCCGGCATGCAACTTATGCAATTCGGTTTACTATAACTTGTTTTAACAGCTGTATGTTTTAAAATCCACTAGTTGTGCATAGATAGCTAACTCTGCAGTATATATGAAAAAGAAATCTTGCAGTTCTTGCACATTGAACTAACTCCAGACAAAGATTATGCCAACAAGATATATTTGCTTTTCATAGCAACACTGTATGTACAGAAAGATAGGTGATCGACACAAAATTATGAAGCCACAATCATCATACAGCTGTTAAAACAAGTTATAGTAAACCGAATTGCAAAGGCATAAGTTGTCAGCTATAAAATCCTGTATTCCGGCATGGTGTGTAGGTGCAAAGGCATAAGTTGCAAAGGCAAAGGCATAGTAAACCGACATGCATGTGTCCAGGTTCATGGTGTGTAGGTGCAGTCTTTAGTACTAGCAGATTTTCAGCTAGTAGCTAAGGAATGATCATAGGAGTTATGAATGCAGTAATTAGGATGATATCATGGGCAGGTTTATCAGCTATATATATGAGAAAATGGTGAGGGCTGAGAGAGCCGCATCAACCAAAAGAGAGATAGAGGGAGTGATTTCCTAGTGTGTTTGTGATAAACACTGAAGAAGGAATGATTTCCTAGTGTGTGTTTATGATAAACACTGAAGATAGAGGGAGTGATATCCTAGTGTGTTTGTGATAAACACTGAAGACAGAGTGAGTGATTTCCTAGTGTGTTTGTGATAAACACTGAAGAAAGGAGAGCGAGTGATTTCCAACATAAGTTCTTTGCATTCTTGGAAATAAGTGGGCTAGAGCATGAGGCATCTCTCAAGACATACAATTATGTAGATGAAGATAGTATTTTTTGTTAGCATGTTTACTGCTTCCTTTATTACTAGCTGACTGCCTAGGAACCTCCCCTGGCTGTCACCTACTTACTCCCCCTCTTTACTGCTAGTATTTACTTCTCCTTTGGCTGCTAGACGGCTGATGCCTGGGAATCTTCCTTGGCTGTCGCCTGTGTGCTTCCCCCTCTCTCTCTTGTGTTAGTCTAGCTCCTATATAAATCCCTGTAATTTGGTTTACTCAATATGAACGAATACAAGAGCTAGTTCATCCTCTATCATGGTATCACGAGACTCTTAAGATCCTGCAGTCTCCTTCCTCTCCCTATCTCCATGGCCCCTAAGCTGCCGCTTCCCTCTGATGCGACCACTCTCGCCGCGCAGGCTGAGCACGAGCAGGCCGCCGCTCGCCAGCGCGCAGAGGACGCCGCTGCAGCTGAAGGGAAGGCCGCCCTGGAGACGGCCGCTGCGGCTGCTACCCAGGCCGCCGACGCTGCCCAGGCCCGCGTCCAAGCAGCCCTCGCTGCCCTGGAAGCCGAGCGCGCTGCGGCCGCCGCCCTCGAACGCGCGGTTACCGCGGCTCGGGAGCGTGCCGCCCCGCCGGCCCTTGAAGACGACAGCTCCAACCTCAGCGACGACGACGCTCCTCTCCACAATGAAGCTGCCCTCGTCGCCCACCTCCACGCCCAGGCTGCGGGTGTCCAGAACATCCGCTCCCTTGTGCCAGTGGTCCTCGATCTCCTGTCCCCCCACTACAACCGATGGCGCGACTTAGTGTTGCTCACTCTCGAGCGGTACGCTCTTGCCGACCATGTCCTCTGCACCGCGCCCCGCCCCGCCCGTCCTTCTTGGCACCCTGCGTTGTGCTGTCTTGGCTGTTTAGCACCCTCACTGTCGAACTCCAGGACACCGTTCGCGAACGCGATGGCTCAGCATGCGACGCTTGGATTGGCATCGAGGAACAATTCCTGGGCAACCGCGAGACTCGCGCTCTCTACCTCGACGCAGAGTTCCGAGCATTCGTCCAAGGCGACTTGCTCATCCGCGACTACTGCCGCAAGATGAAAGGTATGGCAGATGCTCTAGGTGATCTCGGCGAGGTCATCACTGACCGCACCCTCGTCCTCAATGTCCTTCGTGGTCTCAACGCCAAGTATGACCACATGAAGGCCCTCTTGAAGCAAACCCGTCCGTTCTCGACGTTCAATGAAGTCCACAATGATCTCCAACTTGAGGAGCTCACGCTGGACCCCTCTGTGTCCCAGGCACCGATGGCTCTCCTCGCCTCGCAGCCGAAGTCCAGCGCCACCAACACCTCCCAGGTGCAGCAACCTGGGGGCCCCTCTCTCCACGGTGCCTCCAATCGGGCTCCTGGCACCAGTCCCAGCCACCACGGTGCTGGTGCCGGTTCTAGTAGCAATGGCGGCAAGCGGCATCGTCGCCGTGGGAACAGCGGCAAAGGTGGCAACGGCAGCCAGGGTGGCTCCCCTTGGCCCTCCTTCTACAACCCCTGGACAGGCTCCTTCACCGTGTGGCCCACTCGTGGCCAGAAGCAGCAACCCCGTGGTCCTCCTCCAGATGGGCGCTCTGGTCACCCTGCACCTCAGCAGGCATTCAAGGCGGCGCCCAACCCCTACGGCATCCCTCCGCCACCGGGATTTCCACCCATGCTGACTGCCCTGGCTTTTTCCATGAACCAGCAGCAGTACCATCAGCAGCAGCCGCAACAGCAGGTGTACCAGGCCCCTTCCCAGTCTCCCTGGACCGGCTCCTGGAATCAGCAGGCTCTAGCCAACTCCTTCAGCACCATGAGCCTCACTCCACCTGCTGTCACTGACTGGCAGCCCGTTCGGCTAGGCTTATACGATCGTATACGATCGTGGATTATAAGCTGGAACTGTATTTTTCTCTCACACCAAACCAGCCAGCAGTAAATAATCCACGATCGTTTCAGCCGAAACGAACAGGTCGTGGGTCATGGATTCTGGCGCCTCTAATCATATGACGCCTAATGCCGATAACATTTCTCTTTTCCGACCACCTCATTTTACTTGTCCTTCATCCATTGTTGTTGGAAATGGTTCCACTCTTCCTGTGACAGCTACGGGTGATGTTGTCCTTCCAGGAACCTTTCGTCTTAATAATGTTCTTGTTGCTCCCAACATTATTAAGAACCTCATTTCTGTTAGACAACTCACTACTGATAACAATTGTTCTTTTGAGTTTGATCCTTTTGGTCTCTCTATGAAGGATCTTCATTCCAGGAATGAGATCATCAGGTGCAATAGCTCCAGACCCCTTTACTCCTTGATGCCACCGGTCGTTTCCTCCTCTTCATGTGCCCTCATCGCTGCTGCTCCTGCTGCTGTTTGGCATCGTCGTCTTGGGCATCCTGGCCATGAAGCACTCTTCAAACTATCTAGTGTTTCTGCTATTTCATGTACTCATCACTCTAGTGATCAACTGTGTCATGCTTGTCAACTTGGTCGTCATATTCGCTTACCATTTGCCAACTCTTCATCTTGTGCTCTTAAGAATTTCGATTTAATTCATTGTGACTTGTGGACCTCTCCTATCAAGAGTGTGTCCGGGTATAAATATTATCTCGTTATTCTTGACGATCACTCTCACTTTCTCTGGAATTTCCCTTTGCGGCTCAAGTCCAAGGTGTTTTCTACCTTGGCAAATTTCTTTTCGTACGTGACCACTCAGTTTGGCTGCACCATAAAAAATGTCCAGTGCAACAATGGGCGTGAATTTGACAATTCCTCCGCCCGCTCTTTCTTCCTCACTCATGGTGTTCTTCTACAAATGTCCTGTCCTTACACCTCCTCCCAAAACGGCAAGGCTGAACGCATTCTTCGCTCCATTAACAATATTGTGCGCTCCCTTCTCTTCCAAGCTTCCTTGCCTACTTCCTACTGGGTTGAAGGCCTTCACACTGCCACTTATTTACTAAACCGTCTCCCCACTAAAACTCTGGAGTTCGCCACTCCTCACTTCGCCTTGTTCGGCTCTCATCCCTCCTACTCCCACCTTCGGGTCTTTGGCTGTGCTTGTTATCCTAACATGTCTGCCACTGCCCCTCACAAACTTTCCCCTCGCTCCACTCTTTGTGTTTTCCTGGGTTATTCTTCTAATCATAAGGGATTTCGGTGTCTTGACCTCTCCTCCAACCACATCATCATCTCTCGTCATGTTACCTTTGATGAGACAATTTTTCCCTTTGCCAAGACACCGTCACCCCCCACCACTAATGATTTTAATTTTTTGGATGAGTTTGAGCCCTCGGTGTGCCTTCCAGGCCTCCCTGCTGGCTCCTCCCCTTCAGGTACCTTCGGCGGAGTCAACCCTGGTTCACTCGGTGTCTCGCCAGCTGCCACTGTGACTCCTGTCACACCAGTGCTGGTTGAGCCCGTGCACCTGGCAGGTCCTTACCAGCCCCTTCCTGCGCCACGCGCAGCCTCGGCTCCCTCGGCGGAACATCACAACGCCCCTGCTGCTGCTCCTGCTCCACCGGCTCCCCCTGTTGTGCCCCCTGCGCGCACCATCACTCATGTCTACACCCGGCGTCACCCAACTCGTGTTCCTCCAGTTGCTGCTGATTCTGGGCTGTCACAAGGTACTCAGTTACTACAGATTTTGGGCTGTCACAAGGTACTCCGGGTGCTCCTAATTCAGGGCTGACACACGGTCCTTCGGTTGCTGCTGCTCCTGTTACATTGCCCCAGGGTGCTGTTCCAGTTCATCAAGTGGTGAATCATCACACCATGACCACTAGAGGGAAACTTGGCTTCCGCCAGCCTGCCATCTATCATGCTGCAGCCATCTCTCCCATTCCGAAGACTTATCAGAGTGCTCTTGCTGATCCTAATTGGCGAACTGCAATGGAAGAAGAGTATGCGGCTCTTCTGTCCAATAACACATGGGATCTCGTTCCCCGACCGTCTGGTGCAAATGTGGTAACTGGCAAGTGGATTTTTCGCCAGAAGTTCAATGCTGATGGCACCTTTGATCGCTACAAGGCTCGGTGGGTTCTCCGTGGTTTTACCCAACGTCCAGGAGTGGATTATGATGAGACCTTTAGTCCTGTGGTGAAACCAGCAACGGTCCGCACAGTCCTCTCTTTGGCTCTCTCACAGCAGTGGCCTATTCATCAACTGGATGTCAAGAATGCCTTCCTCCATGGCACCCTCTCCGAGACTGTCTATTGCTGCCAACCCACTGGATTTATTGACACTGCTCTTCCTGATCATGTTTGCCGCCTCAACAAGTCTCTGTATGGTCTGAAGCAGGCACCTCGCGCTTGGTACAGCCGGTTTGCCACCTACCTCTTGTCTCTCGGGTTTCTTGAAGCAAAGTCTGACACCTCTCTGTTCATTTACCACCGAGGCAATGAGATTGTTTACCTACTATTCTATGTGGATGACATTGTTCTGACTGCCTCCAGTGCCTCTCTCCTCCGCCGCACTATCACTGCCTTGCAACAAGAATTCTCCATGAAAGACCTTGGTCCTTTGCATCACTTTTTGGGCATTTCAGTCACGCAACATTCAGGTGGTCTCTTCCTGTCACAACAGCAGTACACCATTGACATCCTCAAACGTGCTGGTATGATGGATTGCAAACCGTGTAGCACACCTGTGGACACTCATGCTAAAGTTTCTGCTACTGAAGGTGCTCCTGTCACTGATCCTACCCACTATCGCAGTCTTACAGGAGCCCTGCAGTACCTTACTTTCACAAGACCAGACATTGCTTATGCTGTTCAACAAGTATGCCTTCACATGCATGATCCTCGCGAACCTCGCTTGTCTGCTGTTAAGAGGATTCTCCGCTATCTTCAGGGAACTCTCAGCCATGGCCTGCACCTTCAGCCCTCCACTCCTTCTGAACTTGTGGTCTATACTGATGACGATTGGGCTGGGTGTCCCGACACTCGCCGCTCCACTTCAGGCTATGCTGTGTTTCTTGGCGCCAATCTGGTTTCTTGGTCTTCAAAACGCCAAAACACAGTCTCTCGTTCAAGTGCCGAAGCTGAATACCGGGCTGTGGCCAATGGAGTTGCTGAAACTTGCCGGCTCCGCCAACTGGTCTACTGCGACAATGTCAGTATACTTGTCCACCAATCCCATACAACATCAACGCACGAAGCATGTTCAGATTGATCTCCACTTCGTTCGTGAACGGGTCGCCATTGGTGATGTTCGGGTTCTTCACGTACCAACGACGTCCCAGTTTGCTGACATCTTCACCAAGGGTCTTCCCACCTCCGTGTTCCAAGATTTTCGCTCCAGTCTTCATATCAGCGAGCCCGCCGATTCGACTGCGGGTGTGTGTGTGTGTGTGTGGGGGGGGGGGGGGGGGGGGGGGGGGGGGGGGGTTAGCATGTTTACTGCTTCCTTTATTACTAGCTGACTGCCTAGGAACCTCCCCTAGCTGTCACCTACTTACTCCCCTCTTTACTGCTAGTATTTACTTCTCCTTTTGCTGCTAGATGGCTGATGCCTAGGAATCTTCCCTGGCTGTCGCCTGTGTGCTTCCCCCTCTCTCTCTTGTGTTAGTCTAGCTCCTATATAAATCCTTGTAATTTGGTTTACTCAATATGAATGAATACAAGAGCTAGTTCATCCTCTATCATTTTTCATATTGCTCCCCTTGTTAAAATGCAGCATGCTCAAGCTGTCAAGGATACAGCTGTACTGAAATGTTTTTCTTCTCTTGCTCAGGAAGAACACATATTCAATCAAGTTATGTGATTTTATGATTAAAAAATATGATTTCATTAACTCCAGTAAATATCCTTCTTTGTTCTCAATCATTAAGAAAATGGAAATGAAAGTATTAGAGATATGTATAGTCTAATACATGATATCCATGACTATACATATCTCTAATAGAAAGATATACCCATAGTTCTGTATATACAGTATTAAGTATGCCTGGCTAACATTGTCCGTACTGATTTTATAGATAAAAATAAGGATAGCATGATGAAGGAAAAGAAAGTAAAGTAGCCTATCTTACAATTGGGCAGTCAGATGTCAAGTACCCACAAGAACTGACAATTATAGCAACTCCTGCAACATCTGATAAACCACCAAGAACAATTGAGAACTCCACTGAAGTGTTATCTTGCGGAGCTTTCCAGTAAGACTTGTACTCTCCAGTACCAAAAGGTGCCAGTAACGAAAGCAGTGGTTCAGAGTCATTGGCAGTTTCAACCTGAGTATAGAGCATAAGGCATGATCAAAGCATTATCTATGGTAAAAGCAAACTTCATAGAAGAAAAAGAGAAAGGGGGGAGGGATCTTAAAAAGAAGATGTTATCACAAGGCCAAGTTTATTCACTGCTTTTCCATGGTCCATGGATCAATAGTCTTGCAAATACATCAGAGTGTATGAACAACACAGGGCAACAAATCATGCAGGAGTGCAATTTATGATCTTGGTACGAAGTTGAGAAATACCATTTGTAAAAAGTTTGCATATGGAAATTCTGCAAGGGATTCTTCACCATCAAGGATCTGCTTCAATTGTCTCTGACCAAATTGAATACTTTGAGATAAATCAGATGCTTTCCTGTACTCCAGTTGGCAGACCTGATTCACAGCACTCAGTGCCGCTTTCTCTGAACGATCTTTTCTGCGCAAACTATGAAGAACCCGGACATAATCCACATACAATGCACGTTTGATAATTTCACTGCAGCATGATTTGCACACAAAACTATCTGCGAGTGCTGAATAGCCACCACTTTGACTCCCACCATAAATCTTCAACTCCCTGTAGGTGTTAAGCAAAAGGAAGGCCCCTTTCCCAGCACAGCAAGCTTTGCAAACTGTCCTTTCACACCGAAAACATTCCACAAATACTGATTGGTTTTCTCTAGTGGCTAAAGCTTGTGATGAAGACAGAGCATGGACTTCACATGCCCCACCATAGCAGGATTCATCATTTTCACTGATGTTCCAAAAGTCTATAGCGTGTTCACTGCCCTTTTCAAGCCCTATTGAAGCATTAACACGATCCTCAAGGACTGTATGGCCCAGCAGTGCCAGATTATCAGCTAAGCTGGATAACTTCAATAGGTAAGAATAATCAACTGAACGGTTTGGATCCAATGTGGCAGGAATTACACCAATTGATAACAATGCCTGGTCCCTTTCAGTGGCAGAAAGACCAAGACGGAGACGTTTTATTTCAAGCTTCATCATTTGCTCAAAGTCAAGACCCTTTCCCTGGAAAGATGAATAAAGTTTAATGTATTTTGGATTTAAATTCATAAACACCTTTTCAAAATAGGTCAACTTTTGTTCCTTCATTATTATTATTTTCAGAATAAGCAAGTATGTATTGAAAAGCAAAGGAAGTAATAATGCCAGAACTCTAAACATATGTAACCTGAATAGACCTAAAGATTCAGATAATCTGTCATAAATTGAAACCTTTCTTTGTTAGGGGAAAAAAGGGTCCAGTAGTGTTCCTACTAGAAACTTCAAACTAGATCGGTAGAACCATCTTGCTCATTTATCTGAACAAAGAAGCAATTCAATATTTTACTGGCAACTTCAGGATAAGGTCAATTTCAAAGTATTTTTTAAGGAATGCTCAACAAAGATCCAAGAAAGTATACTAAGAACAGAACATAGAGGAACAGAAATAAAAGGAGATGAAATTTTCACAAATGAATACCTTATTATAGCCAGAAAGGGATTCAAAAAATTTAAGATAAAGCTGTGTGCTGCCACATTCTTCAAACTGCTTATTCACTTTAGGAACAGGCACTTCCAATGCAGGGGCAAAAGGATTAACATCAAATCCATCATCTAAGAAGTTTGTTTGTTCCCCATTACCAAAAGTATTTTCAGTTATATGTGGCTCCGACATGTCAAAATCACCTGTGAGAAAATCCAACAAATTTTCCGAACCACCTGTTTGAACTGATGATGAACTTTTAGTGTAAGATCCATCAATACCATGAGAATCATTCCCAGGCATGGAAGAATTTCCAAAAGACTTGGAACCTAGATCACAGTGAACACTTGATGATTTTTTATTGAGAAACTCCATAAATTCAGGAGCATGTTCACTATTGGTTAACATGTCTGCCCATGGAAGAGAAACTCCAAGTACTTCAATCTGTTAAAGAAATTTATACAACTCATCAAGAAAAAGATAGACAAATAGTCAAAGCCAAAAGTAACTTTTTAAAAGCATCTCAATCTAGAGAATTCATCAATTTTACCTCACCAAGAGTAATGGGTGTTCTTGATACAGCAGATGGATGAAAAGATAATGCAACAACTCGATTCAAAAAGTTTAGTTCTCCTTCTAGCTCTTCAAAGTCGTATAACAAAGGAAGATAGGAGCTCTCTTGAACATTGGGCCTAGCACTTTTCCCTGTAACAGCCAAGTCCTCTGGATCAATTCTCCCAGTGAGTGGAATCAGTAAATTTGTCCCATTCGAGCACTGTGGAATGCAAGCACCCTACACAAGTAATTTCCCAATTAATATTCATTAAACAATACAAAACGAAGCAAAAACCAATTTTAAATCAACAATACCTAAACATGGTGAGGATAGGATTATGAACCTAACCAAAATCCAGGCCAAACTCAGTAAATGTGGTTAGCTTATCTCATCTCAGCCAAAGTAATCAGCACACAGTTCAGCATTGGTTCTGAATCAGGCAAAATTTTCATGGTCTTAAAGTCAGAGTTAATGCACATGAAGCTCAATTTTAGCAAGGGCAGCACTTTTTGTGTCTGCACCTCTGGGGTCTTGACTTTGGGTACACTGTTGTCAGTTCATCAAGCCAAATCTTAAAAGTATGGAAACTAAATTGGTATTTGCAAAGGAACATGATGAAACAGCTGGAGCAAAAGAAAAGGATATTATAATAAAACCAGTGAGGTAAGATAGACAAGGACCTCAACCACGAGTTTGAGGGAGTCTATGCTTGAGCCAACTCTAACATCTACGGTTGCTGGATATGAAGAATCTTCAGCACCGTGGGAGACAGTAAGCAGCAGTTGACAAACATGACAAGGTTCCCCAAGGTATATAAAAAGTTCAACATAGTCTGCACCTTGCTGACACACCTGCATGCACAAGAGTCTTTAACATGCTATGTGAAAAAGGCATCACAGCGATAATTAAATAAACCAGAAAACTATCAGGAAGACTCTTCCAGATGCATCAAGAAGAGTCTTTAAGGAAGAACTATACCCAAATAAGATCCTTCCTTTTGAAGCTGAGAAGACTGGAACCACCATCAGTCATTGGGGTGATACTAGGAACTGGTTTCAACATGCATCCAGATGGCCTTGATAGCACCTGAATTGTCAATATCAAGAATGTTATCACAAAAAAAAGTATAATATAAAACTGCATCAAGACCAATAATATCAGTTTGCAAGAGATACACTGATAATGAGTAAGTTTACCTACTTTGAGAGGGAACATAGGGATGGAAGGGAGATGCTTATATAGCCTCAATCCAAGGAACATCTCTAACTGCTTTTGACGGGAACTATCATTCACAAAATTTTGGTACCTTCTTTGCACCGTAATCCTCACATTCTGAACAGCTGAGAATTTACTAAACTTTCCAGTTTCCTCCTTGAATATGTTCAGAATCTCACTGTGCATAGCTTTTGAGCCAGTGTACAACGTAGCATGGATATCGCCAGCCAAAAGAAAAAGTTCAGCAAGGTGGTTCACTGGAGCAAGCATTGTTGAGCCTTTGAACTGATCAAATGTCATATCAAATCTCTTCCAAGGCTTCTGTGGAGCCTCCTGGCATGGATGTTCCCATGTGGTAGTACGTGTATTATGATCGATATAAAATGATTTCCCTGTTACAGAGTCAAAGCGCTCCTCCCATCCAGGGGGCAAAGAACGAGTGTTTCTACCATCATATTCAGAATATCTACTTGACAACCCAAACATTGCATCTATGTCAAGCGAGATGTTCAATCGACTACACTGTTCAACAAAAACTTGAAGTGCACCAAAGTAACTAGCAGCATTGGTTCGATCAAGAGAGTCTGCACAATTGAATCGTATCACCCCATTTTGAATAGACTCCATGCAAAACCCGCCATTTACATCATCATTGCAGATAACTGATCCTTTACATTCACTAAGCTGCTGCCTTACATCATAGTAATTCCCTTCACTGAAGCCAATGACCATTGTAGGTGCTTTAAGATGCCTCCATAGGCCCTCAACTGTCTGCTGCTGCCCTTTTAACTTCACAGTGGCATGCCAGTCATAATTTACCAACTGAATCCATGTGCTTCCCAGCTTTCCAGTAGAGTTCATGTACCGTATAGATTCTTTGAAATGATCAACAAGAATAGACTCTGTTTTTCCTTCGCCGTATCTTAACAAGTTAACACAAATAACAGGAACCCTTCCAGATTTCTTTTGCCTGGACACATTCGCTTCAGATGATTTATTCCCGTATCTTCTGCCCAACCGTTGGTAGTATTGTAAGCTTCCGTTGTAAGGATCATTTGCAACATAAATTTCGGCTTCTACTGACACCGCATTTTTTATTTCTGCGCCCCACCATATTGGTATAGTTCCACGCCGCCAGATATACGAGCTAAAAGGGATACGCTGTCCACCCTTGCGTGGAACCCAAACCAGTTGCTCGCACTCAACCTCATTGCCTGTGCCTGAACATGCATTCAGTCCACGGGCCAAATAGCGGGTTCCAGGGTGCAGTCGACTACGGCGTGCAATAAGGGCGACTAACCCACCTTGCTGCCCAGCACCTCCAAAGTTCCGGCACTCGGCAAACCCCTGCAGAAGAATGACGCAGTGTCCTGGCAAGCCAATGTCCTTAAAAGGCTTTGACAGCCACTCATTCCAAACGAATTCCTCATCTGGTTCCCGTAGTGTCATAGGACTCGGGAAGGGCCTGGTAACATCCCTTGTCTCACAAAAGAAGTGCTTGCCGTCAATGTCGAGATCGGCCAAGTCACGTATATTCTTCTGCTCTCCAGTTCCCTGGGGTTGAGGATTCTGCAGCTGGATCTTTATCCACTGGCTCTCTGCCACTGTGTATATGCACCCGCCTCCTGGAAGATTGGGGACGGACGCGCTCAGCTGCGTCGCAACCAGAAGCAGAGCGGAGCTTCCTAACACTGCATATCCCAGCAGTGCCTTGGCATATGTGGTGCTCTTGGATAGAACCCTTGACCCATCGGTGATGTAGTTGAGAGCCGCTGCCTCGGAATCAAAGACGTCCTCCCCATGCTTCCCCAGGTAGCGCAGGGCACCGGTGGTCGGATCGACGTATACGACCTGGGTATCTCTCCTCGTTGACAAGGTGATGACAATGTACACTTCGGTCGTCTCCAGGACGACGACCACCACCGATGTGTGCATCTGTGATTTCTGGAGAAATGGACTGATCAGATTCGGATCCACATGATAATTTTGCAAAGCAATCGGAAGTTAGTAGGCATAATAATACATGCATATACACCTGTATGTAATTAGATTCAGATCCGATTACGAATAGTATGTTAGGGTTTGGGGGCGCACGGCTTCGCACAGCAGGAAGGGAGGACCAAGGGGAATGAATACCTGGTGTCCTGGTGGTGCTCGTCGCCGGCCAAGGTGGCGAGTGGCGGACTAGGACAGCAGCGACGGTCGCGGGGACACCGGGGCTGCAGAGGGCGGACGCCGCGCCGGAGCTGGTCGCGAGGACGCTGGGCCTGAGGTGGTGCTCGACCGAGCGCGGTCTCCTCTCCGGGTTGCGGCGCGGCGAGCGGATGGAGGAGACCGATGGGGATCGAGATTCACCACAGTGACTTTACTGAGGCACGAGTTAGGACGTAACTTTCCCATACACATCCGCCGTCCAACTCCGATCGAAGCATCCAGGTAATCCAAGGCCTCTAGAATTTGTTTTGTTTTTTTCACCCAAAAAAACAGTAGACAGCAGGAGCGCTCCGGAAGGAAGCCCGGAGTGTCCGGCTGTCGCTGCCCTTCGTGCCTCAGCCATCTCGCGCCTGCGGCACCCGCGTCTCGTCGCTGCCTTCCATTCCATGGAAACGAGGACTAAGGAGGCGGGCTTGACGGGGCAATCAGCACGGTGAGCCTTTTGTCTTATGCCACGGCGACGGCAAGCGTCGTACACGCAAGCAGCCATGTCAACGACCCAAAGAAAATGACCCTGGACCTCAGAGTCAAAGCAATTGACGCCGAGACATATAAGCTCGGCGCCAATTGTCACGGTGCCAAGGTCAGGTCTATTTTTTTTTAAAGGATACCGCGGGACGTATTTGTGAAAATCTTTAAAAAAGGGCTGAAAAACAAAAAAAAAAATCGGTCGCCGGACCACGTGTGATTGGCTGCTGCGGCGCCAAATGCGGCGCTGCCAAGCAGCTGAGCCAAGGCGGCACCGTGCTGGACTCCTTTCTTGACCGCGCTAGACCAAGGGGTGGCCGACGCATCCGAGGACCGCGGTGGCGTCGGCAGTGCCAGAGGGGAGCAGCAACGTGGAAGGAGCAGGGGCTCGTCCGCGAGCTCGCCGTGCACGCTCTGGCTCCGAACTCTCCCCAGTCCCCACTAGGTAACAGCATCAACTGTTTGGATAGAGATAGAGAGGACCCCCATCAACATCCTCCAGGAGTTAGTTTTACAAGTCTTGTAGGTTCTCCATCTACAGCCTAGGGGAAAAATCATTCAGATTCTATTCTTCACGCATCGCACGGCACGACCTGAAAGATGCAAGCACCTGACCATCCACATCTGGACGAGAGGCTGCTCGCGCTCCCACTCCCACTAACCCACCCAATTAGAGTGACATCAAAATGTGCACAAGTAACACAGAAACATGCTCCTATGCATGCAGTGGATGGCATCTCAGATATTATCACTCAGATGTGCCAACAATTTTGACTGCAAGTATTCTGCCACCCGTGTAAAAATTGCCAGCTGACCTGAGCGCGGGGCATGAGCAGCATTGCTGTCCACAAGTAATCCTTCAAGCAGCTTAAGACCATTCCATGAATTTCTGGTGCACCACCAACTTATCAGCATATGCTGATAGACATCATCAATGACAGGCAGGCACCATCAAAGTCTTCCATTGCTCCAGCAAACCAGTGAGCCTGCAGAGTGATAAGTTAAGTTGGATGAGATACATGAGTAACTTGAACGTAGCGTGTCAAAATTATATGTTACAAAACAGAGTAGCTCCATGGTGTTAGCAAACTTATGGCTGATAGGAATCATACCATCAACAAATGGATACACCCCCACCCCCTCCGAAACACACCCACCCACACCAAAAAAAAAAGTAAGTGTTCTGCATTTCTGCTCGCAAACTTTGGCATGTTCTGTAACTTTGGCTAGGCCACAATCCAAATTTATCTACTATGACCCAATTTTGGTCATACCTTGATTTGGCTGTAGCCAAATTTTGGCTTGGCCACCAAGGGACACTGTCTAAAAAGGCCCTACATCTCCCTCTTCTTGTCAGTGATTTGATTCCTCGCATGCACACCTCATCTCAGTCCACCTGACAATTGACATACTTGGGTGTAATGGCTCCTGGCGGAACAGCTATTAGACTAACTAATTCAGCATACCACTCGAACAAATGATAGTAGAAAAATAATGGGATCAAAGTTTTCGGATACATGATAGTGGGAGAAACTAAATTTATAAAACCAGAACGAGCGATTAGTTCCTGTAGTTATGAATGAACTGTGTCTGTAGATCTATCTTGAAATTAGGAAGGCTTAGTTGACATAACTGCGACACAATATCGAAACCTGATTTCTTGGTGAGTGATGGAACCTAAGATCAGTAACAAAACCATACGAGAGTGTAAATGCAGAAGTTTATTTACGGCAGAGAAGTTTCAGCAGGTAAGAATGAAAAATGAAGATGCCTATTTGCCTTTGATATCACACTGACAAACATGAACTATGGTAAAAGACATAATAACTCTAAACAAAAAGCAGACATCTGCACTCTGCAGGTGGGCCAGTAGATGTTCACTAACCTACAGATAAGTTGATGACTCCATCCTGACGATTCTACCGTGCCCTTTATGATCTGTGTTTGTACATGATGGGACGACAAAATCAGAGGTAGCAGCAGTACATGTGGTTATGATTGAGCCGTGTTTGTACATTTACACTGAAAACAGGAAGACCTTGTCCAAATCGCTGGTACACAGTACCAATCCATGATTTCTTGGCGAGTAACAGTAAAATGGTACCCTACAACACCCAATATGAGTAACAGAAGGAACTGCACGTCTGTGTTACTGCATTTGTTCATTTAATTGGAGAAGACAGGTCAAAATCTAGTACAAGGAAACAGGACACGAGCACATCTGATGACAACATGCGCGAGATAGATCAGTGTAGGATGAATGAATGTCATACAGGTTGCCAAACAATCTTCTGAAATATATATATGTTCAAATGGAGTAGCAGTTACTATTAGCAGAAGCATATGTATATACAGCAAGCAGAATGACTTGGTAGATAAAGTAAAAAAAAAATAAAAAAGGGGTAACAAGCCCGCTTAATTTATTAATGAATTTGAATCCAAGGAGCTCCAGAAGAGCATCTAACTGATTCCATTTTTCAGTCAGTCAGTAAAAGCGTGGCATTGGTACTAAAGCGCTACTCCAGTTTATACTGAATTGTGTGGGTGAGAGGAGGAAGAGATGTGGACCGAAGCAACAAATCAGGAGAAGGACGGGAAGCCGCGGGCCCTAGGCGGTCTTGGTATGATCCTGCTGCTGCTGCTGTGGGGAGGCGGAGGCGGATCCTCCTCCTCCGAGCTTGCGGTGGATGAAGGCCTCGAGCACGCGCCGCCGCTCGGCGGCCTTGGCGCGCTGGGGCTCGATGTTGGCGTAGGAGAGCCTGGCGGCGGCGACGATGAGGGCTGCGCCGGTGAGGAAGAGGCAGGCGGTGGCGGCGCGCTGCGAGCGGGTGGCCGTGTACTGCAGCCAAACCATGATGCCCCGCGGCGGCGGCAGGACTGCAGGGAACGAACGGAAGGGAAGAGAGGCGGGCGGTTGGTTACTTCAGCTCCCATGGGCCATGGCCCGACCCGAGAAGGCTTCGAAATTGGGCTCGGCGGGCAAAACAAAAGAGGCCCAAAACCACCAAAATCTCCCGCCCATTCGTCGTCGTCGCCCTCGCCGTCGCCAAACAAACACGCCGCCCGCCCCTTGTTCTCGCATTTGTATCTTTGCGCGAAAAACCCTCGGCTATGTAATATTCACGTGTCACCTTTTTTATTTGGCATGTGCCGATGTTCACCTCCTCATCGGCAATAGCGGTACAGCCTATATATTCATCTTTTATTTACCCATTAATTACTGCCAGAGTTATAAACCCATCTATATGGAATATATGAACATAATACATAAACTAGTGATATGGACTAGCGCTATTATCTACCCGGCCTTTATAAGACACAATATAGGTAGTTGTACCCGTGGATAATAACTAAATCTACAACGCGGAGAAAATTCCGCAAAGGTGAGGGCTCGTGCGTCCCACCAGTCTTGTCTATATGAATATTAGTATAGTACATAAACTAGTGACATAGGCTAGCGCTATTATAACTATAAATTCTTGACTCTAGATATATGTACTTTATTTAATAAAGTGCATGTATTAGTGCGGTCACATTTATAGATGGGCAACGGACCGACCCGGCACGATGCCATCGGGCTGGCACGGCACGCGCGTGCCCTGCTGGGCGTGCCTCTCAGGCATGTGGGCCTGGCCTTCGAGCCAGACACGGCACTATAAGCCACTTTTTCGTGCCGAGACGCCTCGATGAGCACGGCCTTTTTAGTAGGACGGACCGGCCGGCGTGGTCAGAGCATTAGAAGTCGTCGTTTGGCCCCTAATTAGCACCTAGGGTTTCGTCTTGGCTCCACGGTGCTCGTCGGCCTGCTCCTTTAGTCGGCGCCTCGCTCTGCTGACCGGCATAGCGGGGCAGCGTTAGCCGCGCGTGGAGTCACCGGGGGCTGGTGCGCTCGAATTAGGAGAAAGACTGGGGTTGAGTGTGTTGATGCAAAAGTGATCTGCAAACACAAAGGGCTAATACCCGAATCGATATCCAAAGCGTGCCAGTCGATTTGACCTACTAATCGACAAGGATGAAGACACGAACACTTTGATCCTGACAACAGCGATACGCCCGGAAGTCACGGCCAAGAGGTGCTCACACGGAACTCGAGAATCGCCGAAGGTCGCACTAAAGCGATGCAGCTCGCCGAATCAATGAGAACTCGTAAAGAGGAAAAATATGCAAATTGACGAAGTCGCCGAAAAGTAAGTAGATGCAAATAGGAGTAAAAAGTTGGTTTTGATATTGATTGATATTATCTATTACATTGCCCTTTACTCCATATTTATACCCTGATCTAAAGAGACACAACCAAACACAACTAGGACACCAATCCCGTATCTAAGGAAACACGTGACTCTTACACGAATTATAACCTAACAAATACAGAAAAGGAAACCAACTCCTATCTATTTCCCTGTCCGCCTTAATTACGATGGAAATCTCACTGTCCTCCTTCCCATCGGCATACTCCCTATTTCATCGGCAGCAGGCTTCAAGTCTTCCTTCATCGGCATACTCCCTGCTTCATCGGCAGTAGTCTTCAAGTCTTCCTTCATCGGCATACTCCCTGCTTCATCGGCAGTAGTCTTTAAGTCTTCCTTCATCGGCATCGACAACAACTCCTCCAACCTCATCGGCAACGCCCGAGTCCAAATCAACCTTTCCATCAATCATCACCAACTATCGGCAACCATTTTTACAAACTGGCTTTCATTGGCTATCAAAGTATTCAATAACTTTCCCCTTGCCGATTGGTCCACTCCGATTATTTTGACATGTGCAAAAAAAACGGTGTCAACAGATGCCCCCCAATTTCGGAGTATAAAACCATTAATGCTCCGAAATTTACTCCAGATAACGCTTGCCTTTGCCCAATTACCGTAACTCATTCTCCAAGCCAAAACTTGATTTGTTATCAAATCCAATCAAATCTAATCTTGATCCACGCACCTAAGTAAATATCGCACAATCGCCAACCACTCTTGCCTTGATTGAGATACCAAAATAATAACCCATCGGCAAGATCCTAACATGATAATGCTGCCATTTTAAGAATTAAAATATCATGTATCAATATCCCTTCCAAGTCATGATTGCTTGTTATTAACTCATCTGTACAATCCCCTGATTATCGCGCGAATAGTTACCATATCCCCCTGCACCGCCTTGACCTATATACGCGCGTCATAGAGATAAGTCCAAAATACCCTTATCCTGGCCGGCTTATAAATAGATTTCTCCAGAACCCTCATTTTCTATCTTCAGCCTCCAATCCTTGGCATTCTCTCTCTCCGGCGGCGACTCCGACGAACAACCGCGCGACCTCAACCAACCAGAACCCTTCTCCGGCGCTAACTTCAAGTCCCCGGCTCGTATCTCCACCTTCCTCAAGACAATGGCCATCAACTTCGACGTCCCCGCGGTTCGCTCCACTTCCATTACCTTTTACTTTGATCTTTTTGCAAATTTATTCAGTTGGTGATTTTTCTTTTCTTTTGTCTTCTGGATTCCATAACCTTAGGAACTGCGCAACAAATTAGTTATCCCAACCGATCAGCCACACGTCCAATGCCTTGGACCAATGGGCAACCCAGATCCAACCGATCTGATCAACGCAGAGGTTAACAGAATCCCCTTTAGAGCCCAAAATTTCTCTCTGAACTTGTGGAAAGACACATTCCGATCTTGGCCCAAAACCACCAAAGGGTGGAAAGATTGGTATTTGAGGGTCAATAGATCGATGCAAGTATACTGGGCAGAGCGAAAGTTAGACTAATGTATCAGGCTCTCTATTGCCGATATGCAGAAAAATGAATCAATGATAATTGCAGCTGCTTATTTCTGGTCAGATACGACCAATACTTTTATGTTTGGACATGGCCCAGCTACCCCTACCCTTGCCGATGTCCACATGCTTACTGGCTTGGACATCTCAACTGCCGATGAAGGCTCCATCTATGGTAGAAAGCCTGAATATAGAGTGAATACCCGTAACATCGGCGGTTGGACAGGATATATTCAAGAATACCAGAAAACCGGGACACCTAGCCAGAGGGAACATGCCACATTCCTGAATATGTGGTTAGAAAAATTTATCTTCTGTGGTCGATCAGTAGGACCAACCAACGCCTTCCTCCCTGCAGCTGAACTTCTGGCTAATGGCGTAAGGTTTCCTCTTGGCCGATACCTTCTGAGCTCTACTTATCATCTTCTTCACCAAGTGTCTCAGAAACTCCTGCTTGGCGAACCCATCGGCAACCTGGGAGGCCCGTGGTGGTTCATCAACATGTGGCTGAATGCCCATATGCACAAACGTTTGCAATGGGACTTTTTTGCTCAACAATTCCCACGAGAAATTGCTGAAGATTACGTGCTCGGGGATGATGAATCGGCAACACGCTCACCCCTCAATTTTGGTGAAGCCATAATTGTCCTTCCTGGAACAGAAGCCAACGAAGACCAAATCGGCAGATTCTTTCAAAGCTTCTATAATGGCCTTTCTCGTGATCATAGGGCCTGGGTGCCTTATATCGACGAAGAAAACAGATTCCCCCTTCTTTTTAACTTTGCCGATGACACTCTGAATCAAGATAATGAGCTCATGATGGCTATCATCACTCCCAGGGCAATTCCAGTAAACACATTCGGCAGCGGGAAAAACACCAACATTACATATGAATTTTACAACCCATCGGCAGTATCCCGCCAATTGGCTTTTGGGCAACTGCCAATCAAACTCTGCTTTGCCGATGTGATCAAACCCAGGGAAACAATCACCTGCGGAACAGACTGGAACAAGGTAGTACAACTTTCTCCTGATGCCGATACCACAGATGTTGATATATCTACCTGGACACCAATATCTTTCATCACCGAGTCATACAAGCAATGGTGGCGAGAGTGGAAAGAGCAACTGTTCGCGACTTCTGCTCACACATATCGGCACATGATCGATTCTGAATATGCTATCCCTGACGATGCGGTAAGTTTCTTTGAACTCCCTTCTGCTTTTCCTTTCATTTATCAATAACTGACTCCCTTGTAACAGGTTAACCACCCAGCACCATCGGTGAGCAAAAGTGGGAAACCCTCCAACCTCCGGCCTATTTCCCCAACATCGCCGATCGGCTACAACGCTCCCACCTTAGCCGCTTTGACCCACCAGAAGATTCGTACCAAGACCATCACTTCTAAGTCAAAATTGGCTATATCCAGGGCTACTCCATCGGCCGCTGCTACAACCTTGGTCAAAGCCTTTAAGGTAACAACCTTGTTTATTTTCACTTATGCCAATCACAAACTATATTAACCTTAATCATCAGGGGGTAAGAGCTGCTACTGGATCATCATCGGCAATTCCGCCGATATCAAGCACCACTCCTTCAGAGGTAGCTTCTTGACTTTACATTTTATCTGTTAAATATCATATCTCACACTTGTTTTACAGCAACAATTGGGTACATCGGCAAACGTACCAGATGCCCAAGCTTCACAACCAACAAGTGTCGATGCCCCCCAGCCGATCGTTGCCGATGTCCAAGCAAAGCGCAAAGCTTCAACAGATACTGAAGCACAGCCAAAACGACAAAGGTCTATGCCGATCCCTACATCTGCCCCAATGTCATCGGTCATCACACCTCAAGAGCCTACCACCGATGAAGTCACAGAGGATATTCCATCGGCAAGCTCAGCCGATCCACACGACATACTCCAGGTTGCTTCCTCCAGTCAAGCACAGGAAATTGCCTGGAAACAGGTAAACCGATCAACCTATCTGATTTTACAATACTCATACTTACCCCTGATTGATCTCCTTGTCTTTCTTTCAGGAACAAGATTCCCCGAACAGCCTATTTTCCTTTGCCATTGACATTTCTGACGACGATGGAGAGGAGACAAGTTCTTCCCTTGCACTGGGAACAATATCGGCAGAAACTAAATCCAAGTTGGAAACCCTCCTGAACTTGCTACAGCAAAGTACCGCCCAACTGGTAGATGACTCGGACCCCGCAAAGGCAATCTTCAAAACAATTCGTGGCCAGGTCCCTGCCGATGTTGAAGAAATACTCTTCCCAGCAGCTCACTTAGAAAGCCGTCAACTGCAATATCAACGGGCTGCTCAGCGCATTGCCGATAGAGCAGCTCAAGCTCAACTTAAAGGAGAGATGCTACAACTGAAACAAATCGCTGATGAGAAGCACAAGGGCATCGTCAACTTGCAGACTTCGGGTGCTGCACTTAAGCAGAAAATCTTGGATCTATCGGCAAGGAAGGCAGCTCTATTGGCTGAATTGAAAGAAATTGATGCAGCCTTAACTCATGCTCAACAAGAAGAAAGCCAGCTACCCAATGCTGTCAAAGCCCTTCAGCAAGAAAGAGATATCCAAGCTCGCAAAGCTTTAGCCATGAAGAAGAAACTCAAGCCTGTGGAAGGTGCTGCCGATGACGATATCAAAGAAATGGAAGAAGCTGACCAGATTCGCCTGCGTGCGATATTAGCTATCCAATCCTTGCTGAACGTATAATCTTATTTATTGTATCGGCACTTTATGAGACATTGATACCCTTGCATAATTCTTAGCCGATAATACTGTTATCGGCACTTATACTTTTATGCATCTGTCCAGATACTAGGGTAATATTTCTTTAAATATTTTCCATTTAACGCTCTGGGAAACACAACCCCTTCGAGGGTTTCTAAAATATATGCATTACCAGGAATAGACTGACTTATCCGATATGGACCTTCCCAATTAGGAGACCACTTTCCAAACTTTGAACTTTTAGTCCCAATCGGTAAAATCAATTTCCAGACCAGATCTCCATCGGCAAACTCTTTTACTTTCACCTTCTTGTCATACCATCTAGCTACTCTTTTCTTATTTTCTTCAATACTAACTAAAGCCCTTAACCGATGACCCGCCACATCTTCCAACTCATCTTTCATAAGAGTATTATACTCATCGGCTGTCAGCTGATTTTGAGAACGTATTCGTCTAGAGCCAACCTTAATTTCCCAAGGCAACACTGCATCGTGTCCATATACTAACTGATAAGGCGTCACTTTGGTTGCACCATGGCATGACATCCGATATGACCACAAGGCTTCATTTAATACTGTATGCCACCTCCTAGGATTTTCTTCAATTTTGCGCTTAATGAGTTTGATGATCCCTTTGTTAGAAGCCTCAGCTTGACCATTAGCTTGAGCATAATATGGAGAAGAATTTAAAATTTTAATTCCCATACCTACAGCAAACTCATCAAATTCCCCTGATGTAAACATAGTACCCTGATCGGTAGTGATAGTCTGAGGAATACCAAATCGGTAAACAATATGCTCTTTCACAAAATCAATCATATTGACCGATGTCACCTTCTTTAAAGGAATTGCCTCAACCCACTTTGTGAAATAATCGGTAGCAACCAGAATAAATTTATGTCCTTTACTCGATGGCGGATAGATCTGACCAATGAGATCAATAGCCCATCCCCGGAACGGCCATGGTTTGATTATAGGATTCATAGCCGATGCAGGCGCTCTTTGAATATTACCAAACTTTTGACACCCCTGGCATCCCTTAAAATATTTAAAACAATCTTCAAGAATGGTCGGCCAATAGTACCCATTCCTTCTGATCATCCATTTCATCTTGAAAGCCGATTGATGTGCCCCACATACTCCTTCATGAATTTCACCCATCAAGCTTTTCGATTCATCATTGCTAACACATCTGAGTAAAACTCCATCTATAGTTCGATAATATAATTCATCATCGAGGAGCACATATTTGGTAGCTTGGAACCTTATACGTCTCTCGACCTTTTTACATGGATCCTTTAAATAATCGACAATCTCTTTCCTCCAGTCATCGGTATCAACTGCCGATGTTAGCACTTCCTGAATAGGCTGATACCCTGAAGCATGCTGAGCTAGTCGATTAGCTTCCTCATTATGCAATCGAGAGATATGTTCAAGACGAAAATCTCTAAATCCTTTCAACAATTGCAAACATCTTTCATAATACGGAATCAAAGCTTCACTTCGGCATTCATAAATTCCATCTAATTGATTTATAACTAGCATAGAATCGCCAAAGATTTCAACAACATCGGCACGTATCTCCTTCAGCAATTCTAACCCCTTTATCAAGGCTTGGTATTCAGCTTGATTATTTGTCGCTGTAGCAACAATCGGCAATGAAAACTCATACTTCTTTCCTTGAGGTGAAATTAACACAATGCCGATACCTGCTCCTTCACCACATGTGGATCTATCGAAGAAAAGTGTCCAGGGAGCAATCCCCAAAGAATCCACCGTATTACAATGCTGAGTGACAAAATCAGCCATCACTTGCCCTTTAACTGCCTTAGTTGATTTGTAGCGTAACTCAAATTCTGATAATGCTAAAATCCATTTGCCGATTCTACCACTTAATATCGGCATCGACAGCATATACTTGACCACATCGTCTTTGCATATGACCATACACTCGGCAGATAACAAATAATGCCTTAATTTGACACAAGAAAAGTATAAGCACAGACACAATTTCTCGATAGCCGAATACCTCGTCTCAGCATCCACTAATCTTCTGCTCAAATAATAAACAACACGCTCCTTCCCTTCAAATTCTTGAATAAGAGCTGAACCGATAACTGTATCATTAGCTGACAAATACAACCTTGTTAATTGCATCAATAGACTTCCCACTGATTTCAATGCCCCGTTGATGCACCATAAAACCCAAGAATTGTCCTGCCGATACACCGAATGCACATTTATTAGGATTCATCTTCAATCCATGCCTCCTTGTGCACTCCAGTATCTTTCGTAGATCGGCTAAATGTGCTGTGATATCCCCAGACTTAATCACTACATCATCAATGTAGATCTCCACTAATGTGCCGATGTACTCATGAAAAATAAAGTTCATAGCCCTTTGATAAGTAGCACCGGCATTTTTCAAACCAAACGTCATGACTATCCACTCAAACAACCCCACATGTCCTGGACATCTGAAAGCAGTCTTGGGAATATCCTCCTCAGCCATGAATATTTGATTGTAACCTGCATTACCATCCATGAAGCTAATAATTTGATGTCCAGCCGCAGCATCAATCAACAAATCAGCAATCGGCATTGGATAGCCATCCATCGGTGTGGCTTTGTTGAGATTCCTGAAATCAATACAAACACGAAGTTTTCCATTTTTCTTATAAACAGGAACCACATTAGAGATCCATTCTGCGTATCGACATTGCCGAATAAACTTTGCTTCAATTAACTTAGTTATTTCGGCCTTAATGTCAGGAAGTACATTAGGGTTGCATCGGCGCGCTGGCTGCTGATGTGGCCGAAATCCAGATTTGATAGGTAACCGATGTTCAACTATCGATCGGTCTAACCCAGGCATCTCAGTATAATCCCAAGCAAAACAATCTTTATATTCTTTTAACAAATCTGTTATTCGCTGCTTACACTTAGAATCTAACTTAGCACTAATAAAAGTAGGCCTCGACCTATCACCATCACCGATATCTACTTCTACTAAATCATCTGCCGATGTGAACCCTTGGCCTAATTTTTCGTCATCGGCAAACCTATCCATTAAAACTCCTCTTCAGAACCGACTGCTTGGATCGGTGGAATCTCATAATCAGCAACTCTAAGGAACTCTTTTTCCCAAGCTTCTCCTGATATGCATTTGGTTCGCTCATAAGTATCTGATTCTGCCGATGCGATGATATAAGAAGAATCACCAGGGACGACCTCAATCTTATCCCCAATCCACTGTACGAGGCATTGATGCATTGTAGAAGGAACACAACAATTAGCATGAATCCAATCCCTCCCTAGAAGCAGATTATATGCACCCTTGCCGTTGATAACAAAGAACGTCGTTGGCAAGGTTTTGCTGCCGATGGTCAATTCAACGCACACTGCCCCTTTAACCGGTGACACATTGCCTTCAAAATCTTTCAACATCATATCGGTTTTGGTCAAGTCTTGCTCTCCCCTACCAAGTTTCCGATACATCACATAAGGCATAATATTAATCGCAGCTCCTCCATCAATAAGTACCTTAGACACAGGCTGCCCATCAACTCTGCCCTTCACAAATAAAGCCTTAAGATGCTGTCTCTCGTCATCGGTAGGTTTCTCAAAAACAGCCATCATTGGATCTAGCGTTAGCTGAGCTACTTGATCAGAGAAAACAACTTCTTCCTCATTATCAGATATTGCCAAAAACTCCATCGGCAACATGAATACCATATTAACATCTGCCGATGGACCCTTATTTTTGTGTTTTACTTGCCACTACTGATGACCAGGCCTTTCATTGGAGGAATTTTCCTCCTGGTATAAATCCTCCTGACGCTCACATTGCATCCTCCTTCTCTGCGTCTTTGTCAGACCCTCTGGGCACCATCGAGGAAACTTGGTCTTCCAAATCGGCTGATAACAAGTCCTAGTTGATTCTACGCGACGTATATTAGGGTCCCTGTAGAATATTTCCTCATCGGGAACTCTTGCGTTTGCCATCTCCTCAAGCTCCTCTTGATTCCTTGGAAAATATCCAGCGCGTTTACCAAGCCTCTCATGTACACTAAGTCTGCCCCCCAGCCGATCATGCACTGATGCTCTGCCTCTGATCGGCTCGTTGATAGACAAACCCTGATTTACACGTTGAAACCTCCTTTCTGAACGATTGACTCCGTAATAACCATTACACTCAGGGCAATTTTCAACAGTTGGCAATTTAATACCTTCTTCCCAGCAATGGATGAAGAACGGACATCTCCAATGATCTTTATGTCGATTCCACTCTTCCTGACGTCTCATTTCTTGCTGTTGCCGATATCGGTCATTACGTTGATGCCAACCCTCCTGCTGCCTTCGATGAGTAATCACAATGCCAGGTCGAGGAGGTTTTTTGGAACTACTGCTTTCTCCTAGCAAACCCTTACTTTTTGCATCATCGGTAGTTATCCGATGTTGGGGGTCTACTGACGCATTTTTCTCAGCAGCCTCTGACGTCAACACCTTGGTCTTTCCTTTGGCATCCAACGTATTTGCTGGAAAAGGATGTTGATCAATTTTCATCGGCTTCTGGGTCTTGGAAATACCAAACTTAATTCTCCCAGATTCAATAGCCGATTGTAACTGTTGCCTGAATACCTTGCACTCATTTGTACTGTGTGAAGTTGCATTGTGCCATTTGCAGTACAAAATCTTCTTCAACTCTTCTGCCGATGGGATCACGTGATTAGGTGACAGCTTAATTTGGCCCTCTTGAAGCAGAAGATCAAATATTTTATCGGCCTTGGTGATATCAAAGGTAAACTTTTCTGGCTCTTTTTGACCAAAGGGACATGATATCGGCTTTTTATTCTTAACCCACTCAGCTAAGCCGATAACTAGTTCTTCATCAGAGTCAGAATCTCCTACTTCTTCAACAAATGATACCTTTTTACTCCAGTTCTTTTTAGGTTCAAAAACCCTAGTATCTTGATCAGAGATCCTTTGCACAAGATGACTGAGGCTTTCAAATTCCTGAGAAGCATATCTGTCCTTAAGATGTGGCAATAACCCTTGGAAAGCCAAATCGGCAAGCTGCCGATCATCCAGCACCAGGCTGTAGCACTTATTTTTTACATCTCGTAGCCTTTGTACAAAGCTCTCTACCGATTCATCATTACGCTGTCTCAATTTTACTAAATCGGTAAGCTTCTTTTCATAGATTCCAGCAAAGAAATACTTATGGAATTGTTTTTCTAGATCAACCCAAGTAATAATAGAATTTGGTGGCAATGAAATGAACCATGTAAATGCTGATCCAGACAAAGATGACGAAAATAAACGAACTCTTAATTCATCTCTGTTAGCTGCCTCTCCACATTGAATAATGAAGCGATTGACATGTTCCATTGTTGATGTATCATCTTGCCCAGAGAATTTAGTGAAATCTGGTACCTTGTACTGATTTGGGAGAGGAATTAAATCGTATGCAGGAGGGTATGGAGTCCGATAAGAATAAGTATTGACCTTGGGTTTTATCCCAAACTGATCCTTCATAATCTCTGCTATCTTATCGGCCCAAAAAGCATCAGCCTCCTGCTGACGAACTGGTTGAATTTCTACAGGAGGTGCCTGCTGACATCCCTCCACATATCTTTGTGGCCCACGATCTCCAGCAATCGGCATATTTGCCATTACTTGTGGTCCATTGACCTGTTGGAAAGGATTCATCGGCTGGGCTGCCGATGCTTGATTCTGGATACCAGCTTGTATATGACCTTGTTGAATCCCTGCAACCTGCTGATTTCGCTGAACTGTATGTTGAACAGGTAACTGTCCTGACCAATCATTATTAGAACTCATCGGTACAAAACCTACCGATGGCTGGTAATTTGCTGATATTGTTGGATAATTATAACTGGTTTAAGGCATGAACTGAACCCCAGTTTGACTCAAAGCAGGGGCTTTCTGCTGCATCGGCAGTACGCTCGCCGATGGACTTGAATTGAATGTTTGAATCATAGGCATCTGGAAACCTCCTGGAGTTGGTTGTACAGAAGTAGTCGCGGCATATTGAGGCACTTGAGTCATCGGTGAAACGGCCGATGATATAGGCGCTCTTCCTGCTGCATCAAATACTTGAGGTAATCTAGGATTGAAAGCAGATGACTCTGGAGGCATGCCATATCCCCACCAGTTAGTAGGAATCTGGTTATTCTGAGACACAGGGCCTGACATAGCTGATGCCGATAGATCTGTATTAAGCTGAATTCGCCCTCCTGGTAGTACCTGATCTGACTGTATCGGTGTAGATTGAATATTAGGTGAACCTGCCAATACTGGTGGGGAAGTAGCTTCTGTACCCACAACGGCCGAAGGAGCCGATGGAGTTTTGACAGATGCCGGCTCTGGTTGATGATAGGCAGGCCCAACGTAATGTTGTGCCGCTTGTCCTTCTTTGAGAGTTCGAACCACAGCATTATGAACAGTATTGGACAGCACATTGGAATGATTAATCAAAGCATGATTTACTGCAGAATTAACCATCTCTTGAAGTTTACCAGGATTGGAGTCAAAGGTAACCTGCCGAGGCAACGGCAAATCTTGCTTCTGGATGACTTGTCCACTCTTGTTCAAGCTAAACGATCTCAGACAAAGCTGCTTGTATTCTTCTACAGCCTTTTCCATAGCCTGCCTCTGTTCTTCCTTGAGATCTTCTTCTGATACTGCGATAATGTTCCCTGGATCGATCTCGGAGTTGAACATATTGGTTGAAGTGTCCCACCGGGCGTGCCAAAAGATGTGTTGATGCAAAAGTGATCTGCAAACACAAAGGGCTAATACCCGAATCGATATCCAAAGCGTGCCAGTCGATTTGACCTACTAATCGACAAGGATGAAGACACGAACACTTTGATCCTAACAACAGCGATACGCCCGGAAGTCACGGCCAAGAGGTGCTCACACGGAACTCGAGAATCGCCGAAGGTCGCACTGAAGCGATGCAGCTCGCCGAATCAATGAGAACTCGTAAAGAGGAAAAATATGCAAATTGACGAAGTCGCCGAAAAGTAAGTAGATGCAAATAGGAGTAAAAAGTTGGTTTTGATATTGATTGATATTATCTATTACATTGCCCTTTACTCCATATTTATACCCTGATCTAAAGAGACACAACCAAACACAACTAGGACACCAATCCCGTATCTAAGGAAACACGTGACTCTTACACGAATTATAACCTAACAAATACAGAAAAGGAAACCAACTCCTATCTATTTCCCTGTCCGCCTTAATTACGATGGAAATCTCACTGTCCTCCTTCCCATCGGCATACTCCCTATTTCATCGGCAGCAGGCTTCAAGTCTTCCTTCATCGGCATACTCCCTGCTTCATCGGCAGTAGTCTTCAAGTCTTCCTTCATCGGCATACTCCCTGCTTCATCGGCAGTAGTCTTTAAGTCTTCCTTCATCGGCATCGACAACAACTCCTCCAACCTCATCGGCAACGCCCGAGTCCAAATCAACCTTTCCATCAATCATCACCAACTATCGGCAACCATTTTTACAAACTGGCTTTCATTGGCTATCAAAGTATTCAATAACTTTCCCCTTGCCGATTGGTCCACTCCGATTATTTTGACATGTGCAAAAAAAACGGTGTCAACAGAGTGAAAGCGTCAGAGAGAGAGCGCAATAGTGGAAAGGACTGTGGGTTATTTTCGTTGAAATCTAGGGTCGTTTCTGCAAAATGTTGGCGCGCGCAGGCCTCCTGCCCTTGGCCCATCGCTGGGCCTATTGCGCCACGCGCGGCCCCGCCTCGGCTTGGGTCGGACCAGGCCGCTGGGCCGAAAGGGGTGGCCGCCGGCCCTTTCCATTTCCTAAATGCTTTTCTAATCTAAGTTTCTAGTTTAACTTGTAAAATCAATATAAAATAGTATAGAGATCTAAAAATTATAAAACCAATTTTGTTAGGCTTCTAAAATCATGATCTATCTATTAGCATAATTGGTTCATCTAGTTTTAAAATGTTTCCAAGGTTGCTCTAATTATTTTAACATGCTTAATATCGTTAAAATGTAAACTTGTAGGAATTGTTGTGGTAAATTTGTAAGTGTTCAAATGCACCATTCAAGTTCATGAGCTTGCTTCCCCTACTTGTGTGCTCAAAATTTTAATTGATCCATTTTCTTTGTCATATTCCTCCCCCTATGTCAAGTTCTTCTTCTTTGTTGCCTTTTCACTATCTTAGTATACAAATATCTTTGTTTTTCTCCCCATATACTAATATCTTTATTTTTCTCTCCTTTTGTTATTAATGACCATAAAGGTTCAAAATATAGATAGGTAGAGATTAACAATGTCAATCAATGGTGTGGAGATCATATTTTTAAATTTGGTTCAATCTAGATCATTTGCCAAAGATATTTAACTCGGTTTGATCCAAGGACAAGCTTCTTCACACCTCCAAATAAGGGTTATCTTGTGCCATGTTGAGTTAAATACTTAGAGCTTATTTTCTAGATTAAACGCTAGGTTTACAAGCCCACAAACATGTCATATGCTACCACTAGATCAAAATAAGCATATAAACAATAGTGGTACCATATAATCATCAAATTCATTTGATTTTCATGAATGAGCCTATTAAATGTGAAAGATGTCTAGATGCACTAAACATGTTCTTAGTAAATATGTATGACATGCCAATCAACTTTTACATTGGATTGCTCGAAGGAGATGCATGTCATATAAGTGGGGGTGCATCAACACATATTTGAGAAATCTAATATGTTCAACTCATTCCTTAGCTTGTAAAATCTTTTCTCATCCAATAGCTTGGTGAATATATCGGCAAGTTGATCTTCGGTGCCTACACTCTCAATGCAAATGTCTCCTCTTTATTGGTGATCTCTTATGAAATGGTGGCGTACATCAATGTGCTTTATTCTTGCATGTTGAACCGGATTGTTGGTCAACTTGATTGCACTTTCATTGTCACATAGCAATGACACTTTTTAATTTGATTCCAAAGTCACTCAAAGTGGCCTTCATTCAAAGTATTTGTGCATAACAACTACCGGCGGATATGTATTCGGTCTCGGCGGTTGATAATGCAACACTATTTTGCTTCTTTGATGAATCTGTTTTCATTCCTGCTGGATGTCCTCACCAAGTGAGAAATTTGAAGGTGTCACCAAGCTTTACCAGTGTGACAACCAAGCTGGATCTTTTTCGTTCTCCTTTTGAGTGACATCAAATATCATGGTTGTGATTGATGAAACCGTCTTCATCTGTGTGCAGTCCTGCATCAAAGTTGCTCTCGATTTTGTTTCCCCGGAAAATGTTGGTGAGTGTTAAGTTGACTGGGGAGTTCAGACGACTTCCTTCTTTCCACAGAGCTAAAGAAGACAAGCTAGAGGTTAGCACTGTGTACTTCCCATGATCTGGCCTGCGCTTATGGCTTGATATATCTGATGTGATGCCTAACCTAGAGACGAATATATGTTCTTTTTTCAGATTAAGAAGATGGTTCTTCATGCCCTGAACGAAGCTGTAAATTTCTTGGATCCTTGTTCCTCAGAAGGGTAAGTGAAACTAACCATAATCAGTCATTGGCAGCTGTACATTTTGGTGACTCGTTATGTTCTGGCAGGTTGAAGATTGGGGTTGGTGAGAACATCTGTGTAGATGAATCTGTAGATGAGAAGCCGCCGCCTAAAAGGCAGGGCAGTCGCCGAAGAGGTGAAGTGCCAAGTATGTCCAACAGCAAAGCCACAGATGAGAAGCCTAAAAGGCGTGGCATCAAGGACAGCAAGTCCAAAAGTGAAGCTGCTGATGAGAAGCCTAAAAGGCGAGGTCGCCCAGTAGGTTCTCGAAATTGTGGCGATTGATTTGTCAAGTTTGGGCTGGGGATCATGCATTTTGGAAGGAGCTGAGCTTGTAGGCTGTATCGATGGTCAGGCATTAAGGTGTCTGAGCTTTTGTTCATGTATGGTGATCGCCGGCCGACACCGATGGATGGTTGATTAGCTGGTCCGTGGAAGTAGACTGCCATCGACCCAGTCATGTAGCATGCGGGTGCACTAGAGAGAACTAGGGTGAGAAACAGCAGGGCATATGTATGCTGCTGATATTTCGGCGACTTGAATAGCTGGGGAAGAGCCTCCCTTGTTAGATACTGAGCCAACAGCCAATGCAATGGTGGTGCTGTTTCGTTATTGTAGTCAATTTTAGGAATGAATTTGACCAAGCATTTGTCTAGATTTATATATAAAATTACATTAATCTAAAATTGCATTCTTTTTCAGACTGAGGGAGTATGTGCAGTTATTATATTTTTCATGGATCGAGGGTCCGCATGAATTTCACAGAAAGTAGTCCTGCTCCTGCATGAATTTTGCAGGAAGTAGTCCATGTTAAAAAAAACATAGGAATCAGGGGAAAAAAAAGAATCCCACATTCTAAAGGCCTGAAGCCCAGTTAGCTGCGTCACTATTGTTGCAGAGGCAGCATATCAATCTCAGATTGTGGACTACCATTGCATCTATACGGGATACTGAACAGATGACAACGGAGCAAAACTTAAGGTTGCCAAACCATGCTACCAATTGCCTAGATTGATTGATGACTCCTGGGCACACATGGTTGATGATGATTCATTCCAAGGCACTCAGTCCAAAACGAAAGCATCAGTATGGTAAGCTGGCTACGTCCTCAGCCAGGTAATGGACACATCGGTGTATGTGCATCTGCTTTCATGTAACAATATACTGCAATGTTTTGCCCACTTGTTTTCAGCTCGAGGTGACAAAAGGGGGAAAAAAAGGGTGCATGCACTAGCTCATCTTTTGGCATACGTAACGTATATAAACGACACAAGAATGTGATTGTTGTACATCAATGTATTTTTCATGTCTCTTGTGATCTTGTCTTACACCATTGTACACGAGGTGGAGAGCACCACCATAATTGATATGCTTGGAAAACAGCCTGCTTCACAAGCCAAGGTTTGATTATTGTAAAAAAAATGCCAATTAGCAAGGATGAAAGCATATGCTATGATATGTGTTAAGGAGCTTACAAAGTCCACTTCTGCACCACGCCGCATTAACTAGCCGCCTAGCCCAGAGTCAAGGGCTTGGTAGTCTTCCTACATCTCATCACAGAATTGCTTATGTTACACTGGGCCCATCATAGAAACACACCATGCTTCCTCAAATGATCCTCACGATACAAGACGCCCAAATAGAATCCCACTAAATACCAAAGCTCCAAACCACTTGTTGGACACAAACCTGCAGGGCAGCAATTCATCGAATTAAGGTGGACACATAATGTGGATATCAACAACCACATTATGTAGGCATCAAAATGGCAATTGGTAGTGGATATTCCAAGCAAGAAGAACATACTTCATGTTGCAATCTGAGCGGCTAGACAGATCCACAGTTGAAACCTGCCACGCTAACTGTGCAGCTGCAGCTACTAGAAATGGATAGTAGGGCCATCCTGTTCGAAATGATTTCAGGTCTAGAGTCAATATCAAGTAAAAAGAATACTACTTCACTCAAGTATCACACTAAACACCAACCAAGGTCAGCATTGTAACCACTGAGTGCTAAGCTGCCAATGCATGCCGCACCAAAGCCACTGATCCAGTATTTGGTCAAATCTCCAAATCTTAATGCTGTGGACTTAACTCCTACTTTGAAGTCATCTTCTTTGTCCTGAGATGCATGTAGATACACATGGATAAGACACTGCGACAACATGAAATGGTCACTTCATCAAGGATGAGTATGAAAGAGTGGGAATAGGGAAACACCTGATGCGCATATATAGTATCATACACCAGTGTCCAACATATACCAGCGGTATACAATGGAAGGATGATTGCAGGCTCTAAGCTTTCCTTAATAGCAGCCCATCCTAATAAAGCTCCCCAGTTGAATGTCAGGCCAAGATAAGCCTGAGGCTGTTATTAATGCACCAAAAGAAATACAAGCCCTCACTCTATAAGTAGTAATATAGTATTATTCTATATAAGCCTCCATATGCACAAATGCAGCACATACCCAAAATGTGAACCTCTTCATCAGGGGATACGAGAAGACCAGAAAAAGTGAAGACGCCCCCAGAATACGACTACACACAAAAAAAAATGACAAAAAGATAATGTATAAACTGCTTATAGTCAAGATACCTTTGTTTTGACTTTCAGGTAATGCAAAGATAAGAAAATATTAACAGGCACATAGTATGCTTCTATATATTCTTAGGGAGAACTGTGTGGCAGCCCAATTTATTTCCTGGTTATCAATCAAGAAAATGCAACTAGACCCTAGGTAGCACCATAGCCTTATGATGCAAACCCAAAACACGTTGGTTAATGGCTTAATGCTGCAGTTAAAGGACCATCCCGGTCACAGCCACAAGCATACTTCCTCCAATCGCAAATAAGTCCATCTTGTCCTAAGTCAAACTTCTTTAACTTTGTCTATTACCTAAAGTTTTATACAGACTGAAAATACAAGACTGGCATGACTAGATTGATGATGAAAAATATTTTCCTTATATATCACTTAATATATTTTTATAGATGTTGCTAGTCAAAAGGGTAAGTTTTATAGGACGACGATTAGACCTGCTATGTTGTATGGTGCAGAATGTTGGCCTACGAAAAGACGACATGTTCAACAGATAAGTGTCGCGGGAATGCGTATGTTGCGTTGGATTTGCGGTCATACAAGAAGAGATCGAGTTCGGAACGATGATATACGTGATAGATTAGGGGTAGCACCAATTGAAGAAAAGCTTGTCCAACACCGGTTAAGATGGTTTGGACATGTCCAACGGAGACCTCCAGAGACACCGGTGCGTAGTGGAATCCTAAGCCAGGATAGTAACGTGAAGAGAGGTAGAGGAAGACCGAAGTTGACTTGGGTAGAGGCAATAAAAGGAAACTTGAAAGGATAGAATATACCCAAAGACTTAGCCTTAGATAGAAGTGCTTGGAAAACAGCTATTCACGTGCCTGAACCTTGATGGCTTCTGCTGGGTTTCAACTCTAGCCTACCCCAACTTGTTTGGGACTTAAAGGCTTTGTTGTTGTTGCTAGTCAAAATGTCATACTGAAGACCATGCTGATGTCCAGGAAGCAGTGAGTTTATCACATAAACAAGATAGAAAGAATATGGGAAGTAAAATGAGTACAGTTCCCATCAAATCAAATTGCAGGATATGAAGATCCTAAGGGCCTGTTTAGTTCCCAAAAAATTTTGCGCAGTGTCCATCACATCGAATCTTGCGGCACATGCATGGAGTACTAAATGTAGACGAAAAAAAAAAACTAATTGCACAGTTGGGTGAGAAATCGCGAGACGAAACTTTCGAACCTAATTAGTCCATAATTAGACACTAATTGCCAAATACAAACGAAAGTGCTACAGTAGCCAAAATCCAAAAATTTTTGCATCTAAACGCGCCCTAATTATCCTCAAGAAAAAGAGTTGGAATAAAGAGCCCCTAATAATTTGATCATAATGTTCTGCTGTTGATACTCACTGATAAGTGGTTGTGGGAACATGGATAGTCTAAATGCATATAATAGTGGCAGCCGCATCAGACAAAGAAGCATCTGAGTTTAAATACCTATAACTGTTCAATTGGAGAAGAATGCCCAGTCCCAATAGGAGCTGAATTCCAAGGAAGCCCACTCCCTGTAAAGGAGTAAGCACTCCTGAGGCAAAAGGCCTACTTTTGGTGCGCTCAACCTATGGAGAAATATGTCACCAGATAAAGGCCATGCAACATCCAGAACAATTTGTTCATTGGTTGATTATTTGTTGTGCTTAATTCAGGTTAGGTGCAAGGCATCATCAGCACTCAGAACATCAAAAGAAAGCAAAATCACCTTATTATCAATGTCGCGATCGAGAAGATCATTCACTGTGCAACCAGCCCCCCTGAGGAGGACAGCTCCACATCCGAAGAGTGCCAGCATTTTCAAGTCTGGCAACTCCCCTGGCATTGCTGCTATTGTGATCGACCTGTGAAGCAAAGGTCTGATTGATTCTTCAACACAGAGGGTAAAACATCCTATCAATTTAATAGTGTAAAAGAATTCAATTTCAACACATGCATAACAGATAAAATAATGTTCCTCCTCCTTAGAAGCTCTAACAAGACACAAGACAGCAGCCCGATGATCATTGTTACCATTTAGTTGAATCTGTTGCTAACAAGGAAATATGCTGCGTTGGCTATGAGGACTCAAATTTAGTATGTGTGGTGACAGTATAAAACTGGGGAGCAAAACATTGAGCTGTTCTTGTATCCAGTACCAATGTGCATGTCTTCTATTCTTCCTAAACTTTTTGGACTGTACATCGACAAGCAAAACCTCTCCCTTTTTTTTTCCTTTCATCTTTCATAAGGCAAAAGTAAAGCATTTAACAGTAGTACAGTACATATGAGTCGAACCACTAATCGCCACCTCGTTTTTCTGTTAGTGTTGGGACGCATGGACTAACTGAATCAAACATGCAAAGGCATGACAATACAGAGCATTGAGAAGCAGGAGAACACAAGAAGGAAAGGCATACCACATGCAGGGCCAGGCGAGGAGCCAGGTCCCGATGGGCTTGTCGAGGCGGGCGAGCATGGCGTACGGCCGCGCCGCCTCCGGTACCCACTTGTCCACCCACGTGAGCGGCGGCGTCGGCGAGGCCTTGCCCGCGGGTTCGGAAGAGGACGAGGAGGTGGAGAGCCGCGAGGCGTGCGAGAAGTGGCTCGGGAGGAGAACCCTTCCGTGGAGCACCTTGGGGGCGAGGACGGCGGACGCCGGGTGCGGCGGGCACCGGCGGAGCGCGATGAGGTGGCGCCGGTCGGCGTGCGGGCTAGGATCGGGGCGGCTGGAGGCTGGGCTCTGTGGAGACGGCGAGGAGAGGAGCGACGACAGCGCCGGTAGGGGGAGAGGGGCACGGCGCCCCCGGCGGCGGAGCTCGGATGCGGCGGCGCGGGGCAGCGCGTGCGGCGCCATGGGTGGCTGTCAGTTCAGTTGTGGGATGGACGAACTTCCAACCAAGGCCAGTTGGGGTGAATGTTCTGGTGGCAGGCTGCTCCTGGATGGGGCGGGCGGCGGAGACGGCTTGTTGGAGGGGCGCGAATGGAACCGCGGCGGGCGTCGTGAGATGGGCGTGAGGGCGGCGGGCGGCGGCGGCGACTGCGACGACAGGGCTATGGGCTATGGCCTACGGAGTATGGCCTATGTGGGGGGAGAGGCAAATTATAAGACAAGCGATCAAACTTGTGAGCAAAAATCAACGGCGACAAATATAATCCCTCAATCCCAAATTATAAGTCAATTGCAACTTTCTTGAAGAGTCAAATCTTCTCAAGTTCGACAAAAATAATAGAGAAAATTATAAATATTTATGACATTAAATAGATTTACTATGAAAATATAATTAATAAATAATAAAGAATCTAATGATACTTATTTAGTCATAAATGCTATTATTTATTATATAAATTTAGTCAAATTTGAATGTTTTCACTGTCCAACAAAGTTGGAATGATTATTTAGATTCGGAGGAGGGAGTATATATGGCGTGGATCCGGGGCCAGTAGAGTAGGTCATTGATGCACCGAGACAGAAACGAACGTACTTGTAGTAAGTAATTACGATGGAAATTAATTAAAACAACTCGTGATGGAATCGGAGTTTGGTACTGAACCGTGTCCATCCAGAAAGAAAAGCAGGGAAACAAGGAAGAAGAAGCGGAGGAGCCCCGACCCGGCCGCACTATAAACCCTCCGATCTTAGCTACGTCACGAGAGAGACACCGCGTCGGCGTCGTAGGTAGTAGTAGCTAATAATTAAGCTAAACCCTAGCTAGGAGACACGACAGGCAGGCAGGCATCCCATGAACATGATGCAGGACTTGATGGAGGCGATCTCGCAGTCGGCCGCGGCGGAGCACGCGCGGGGGGGGCGTCGGCGGTGGCGGCGAAGCTGGCACGGAGCGTGGGGAAGGCGGCGTGGATCGCTGGGACGACGTTCCTGGTGCTAGGCGTGCCGCTCATCTTTGTGGTGGAGCGGGAGATGGCCGTGGAGCAGATGGAGCACGACCAGCAGGCCGAGATGCGCGCCATCCTCGGCACCACCACCTCAACCTGAACCCCCCTCCACCAAAAACCGATTAGCTAGCTAGCAGTGCTTATATTACTAATAAGCATTATTTATTAGGTTTTCATTCATTGCCCATTGTATGTTCATCTGCCCGGTGATCGTGAGTGCTTGACGGGTCGATCTTGTGAGCAAAAGTACACTACACCACAACACCGAGATTAGCGATGAACAATCTGACGTTAAAAGCGGCTACAGCGACAGACAATCTGACGCTAAAAACTTACAGCGACAGATAATCTTTAGCGTCAGACAGTACTTTTAGCGACAGATAATCTGTTGCCTCGAATATTTATAGCGATAGATAATCCATTGCTAGTTTTTGACGACAGATGCTCTGTTACTAGGCATATACAGACAGACCATCCAACAGTCCATGTATTTATAGCGACAGATTGTTCTTTAGGACAATATAAATATATAAAAAAATATAATGAGAAAATATGTAGCACATATCATACCCAGATTCAAGCTTAAGGTCCATCACGTAAAGATATAAAAACGCATACATCACATGGAGATCAATACATATATAACATACAATCTTGTCTTGCACAGTACATCATCCAACGAGGTCAGCCACCAAAAGATCACATCAATACTAGTAGTTTGTGTTTGACATACTAAGGTTTGTGCACACAACCATTTCTAGGAATTCAAAAACCAAAAGCAATGGCTTGCCAACACTAGAGCCTCCACCAGGTTATGTGCAGAACCATTTTCCAAAAACTCAAGCTAAAGACTGCCCAACACTTCCTGAAAAATATAACAACCATGTAATTAAGATGCATTGAGCATGGTCTATGGCAATTTTAACTAGATGACAAATAGAATTACTAGCAAATAACATATAAGGAAGAAATATATGTTGAACGTTACGATTACAAAAGTAACAATGTGGACATCCATTTCAATCTGAAATATGACTTAGGAGCAGCAGGGAGCACACATCAGTTACCAGCCTGGAGTCATGGAATTTCCAGTTCATGGGAAAGTGAGACACAGCTTGAGTTGTATAGGATGTCTGATACACAATGGGATCCAAGATTGTGTGCCCAGGATTATAAATACAGAGTTGATGTAGATTTCAATGAGCATCACACAGCTCTCAGGCCATTGGAGAAAGCTCTTATGCTGCAAATTCAACAACATCTCTCGGCCAATGGAACTGAAAGAACCATTGTCCTGACAGAAATAAGGCTTTATTGGGCTCCTTATCTTATCAGTCGGTGCACAGTGCTAGAATATCGAGCATTTAAGTGCCAAAAATTGTGCAAACTATACAATTTCAAACGAGATGAAACTAGTCATGGAGAAGATATTCTACATGCTTCAGTACTCAATGAATTATTGACTTGGATGGTGTGGAGATGCATATCAGTATTACATCTTGATGGTCCATGGGATCCTGGTATTTTTCATGCCGTTGCTTGGGGACAAGCAACATTTTGTGGGGGTGGAAATGATATATTTCAACACATGTTACAGTCAAGTTGTAAAATGGAGACGCATGCTACAGTCCTGGGTGCCAATGATGTATTGCAGCATATCAGTGCTTGTTCTCTATTCCTACAGCTTGGTCATAGAAAACTATTTAGGGTGCTGTCCAGTGGTGGTGACTCTTCCCAATTCCTAAAACCTGGCATATATGTATCAAACTAAATGTTTCGAGAAATACTTGGTCAATTCTTCTATTCTAAGGCCCAGAGATTTGCTGCTGAAGAGCTATACAACATTCTTGACCAAGTGGATGAACTATTGTTGTTTCCTGACCAAAAGATCGGTAGACCATTGTGTGACACTGATCGGATATGTGAACTGATTTTGTCTCGGAGAGGCAATGGTTTCAGCCCAAGCAAATGTTTGTTGCAACTAAAGCCATACATAGTGAGATAGTGGGATCTAGGAATTTCTGGGATCTTTAGTCATCGAGATACAATTCATGGTCATGCCGTTGCTTGGGGACAAGCAACATTTTGTGGGGGTGGAAATGTAACACCCATGAATAGCAAGGTGTCCAAGGCTTTAGCTGACAAGTGGACCACCCACACATGGGACCCAGGTGGAAGACCAGATGATGTGTATAAGTTCCAAGAGGATGAACTGGGGAGGCTAGAAAGAAAATAGAGAAGAAGACAAAGGTAAGGAGGCCAGGCTTCCTACTCTGTATCGAGATCCCCTCCGATCTTCGATTGTTGCCGCTCACGTCGCCGACTTGATCTCACCGGCGGCCACGAGTCGTGACGTAATAGTTACAGTTACAATTTTCATCTCTAAACAAATGCCTTCTTTCTCCATCATATTTAGTATAGCTATTACCTATAAACTATGATCTGACAGCATATCACATGTATAGGTACGACTTGGGTGAAGCTCAGTCTTGTTTCTAAGTTATATAGGATCATCTTTTGGGAGAACAACATTTAGGCCAGCGGCCAGCCCCTCATGTGGATTTAACAATGATTTTCCCCCGGGTTACATCTCAGGTGGTAAACTATTTAGTTTGAAAAGTAAACTCAGTCTTCACAAGGAACGGTAGAAAACAATGCAAATGACAGAACAAGAATCGGAACTCAAACGCGGAAGATACCAACGAAACAGCTTGCTGGACTAGAAATTCTAAGAGCTGGAATCAGAAAATCAGTCTTCACAAGGCAACGCACAGCACAGGAAGGATATGCTGCTGTTGCACAAAAAGCTTAGTTGATTTGCCTGGATGGCCTAATCGATCAGCAGGCTTGGCTGAGCAGCCTTGCTGCTGCAACGCACACACCAGAGAGAGGTACAGATGGAGATAAGCTCTCAACCATGCATACTACTCTAATCAAAATGAAGTAATTTAACACATCCAGTAAATAGCCAATGGTTGAGTTGATATTTCACGGATGAGCGGCCAGCCCCTCATATTTATCCTATGCATGAGCTGTACGATGATCTCATGCACTAACTAAAACCTGCTCACCACCCAGAATACCAGTTACACAATCCAAAAGTGAAGATAGCAAGTTTCTTTCGACCTACATACTAGTGTGATCTTCTTCATACTGCTAAGATCAAACTGCTTGGTGCTGATGTAGGTATCAATTTTAAAGGTGATCTATTATATAGATAACAGAAACAAAAAGTACCTACCTGCCCATCATACTCGCTGCTATGATACTTAGCAATTGGTAAGTCAACCAGGTAGATAGAGATAGACCCTGTAGTTGCGAATAAGATATTTCTAGACGATTAAAGTTGTCTGGGAAACAAGTCCATTGCAATAATAAACTTGAGGGCCCTATTGCTAATAGTAGAAGCCATCACTTTATGACTTTGTCAGACCATGAGCAGTACTACTAGCTAGTACTTGCATATGTAATTAAGCTGTTATTTTCTGTTCACTTGCAGCCTCTATTCATTTTGTCAAACTCTAATTTAGGGACATACCTGCAGTGCCCTTGAGAGGTGTACTAGATGCCTTCTTGCATTCCTTCTTCTTGCATTTCTTTATCTATCACAAATAGGTTTAATTAGGACATTGATCATGCATCACAGATCAAAACAAAATAAAAATTATGTCAAGTCTAGTTTATTACTTTATTGTATGGCCATGCAATGCTCATCTTGAGAGCACTAGCCATAGTCTGTATCTCGCCATAAGTCCAAGGCAACATAGCATCCCTTCTCATCACAACATTGACAACTACTTCACAATATTCATTTCCAAGAGGCTGGCCTCCTACCATGGTGTTTGGATTAGTTGAAATGATTGTTTCCCTAGCCACAGCTAACTCAGATCTCAATATAGCAAACAATATCACGTCCTTTTCAACCTAAAATAAATGATGCACCCATAAGAATTTTAAAGCAAGGAATGCGTATGAAACCACAAAAAAATGTAGGAAGACAGGAAGATTACAAGGTTATCATGAAAGCGAGGGCCATCATTTGTTGCTGTAGTTGTCTTGTTTATAGGTGAATGGGCTGCATCGTGTCTATGGGGGAGCAAGCTCTCATCAGTTTTAGCCTGAAGTAAAGATACACTCTTGAGAGCTGTAAAACATGGAACATTTAAAATCACATAGAAACATTGCTACAGCATTGCAAGATTACATGTGTATCATTTGTAAAGCGAGGGAGGATATCATTTGTTGGTGTAGTAGTCATGTTAATAACTGAACAGGCTGCAACAGGCCTAGGGGGCAGCAAGCTTTCTTCCATTTCAACCTAAAATAAATGATGCACTCATGAGAACTATAAAGCATGGAACATTTTTGAAATTGCAAAGACAAACATTGCAGCAGAAAGGCAAGATTACATGTGTATCATTTGCAAAGTAAGGGTGGATATCACTTGTTGGTGCAGTAGTCATGTTCATAGCTGATCGGGCAACAGTAGGCCTAGAGGGGGGCAAGGTCTCTTCCATTTCAACCTGAAATAAATGATGCGCTCATGAGAATTGTAATGCATGGAATATTTTTAAAATCACAAACAAATACTTTGCAAGGCATAGGAAGATTACATGTGTATCATTTGCAAAGCAAGGGCGAACATTTGTTGCTGTTGTAATGTTCATAGCTGATCAGGCTATAGCATGCCTACGGGGGAGCAAGTTCTCATCCTCCTCACCATAGTCATCATAGTCTTCATCCTCTACATAATTATCATAGTCTTCACGCCGAAGAGCATTATGTGCCTTGTCGATAGGTCTTTCAGGTGTCGGACTCTACACAAGAATCAGAACAATAATATTCATTGGCTGCTACCAGAGAAATGTATGTGCAGATTACGACATGTAAAGAGATAATTTAGTTTGAGTTCTTTACCGCATGCTGTCGTGAATTAGAGCCATGCTGTGACAGGACTTCAACATTTGTCCTTCCTTGTGCCATCCTTTCCTCTTCCAATTCTGCAATGCATTGTTCAAGAGTTATGTTCTTACTTTCAGCTTTCTGTCGAGCAAAAATTTCTATTTGCATCCTTGTTGACGTGAGTGCTTTGAGCCCTGGGGTACCAATCTCTTGGGGAGTTGGTCCTAGACCCAAAACACGAACACGTCCTCTTGGCTCCTTTGCTCCATAAACAGCAGCATATGCATCGCCTTCTTGAATTGTTCTATCCTTCAACTCTGGTTGAGCTTCAACAATGGTTTTAATCTCATCCTACAAAATATAAATAAGTAAAGTGTATACAACAGATCCATGTTTTTTTATTTGGGGAAAACTTACAATCGTTCCTGCTGCCTCCCTTAAAGGTACTCCATTTTTTTCTTGTATGTATATTGATGTACACTTCATCTCTTCGAGGGGGGCGTCCAAGTGCTTTACCCTACAAGTTTATAACTATGTACCAATGAAAATGCCCCAAAATAATTTACAGGATAAGTAACATGATAGGATTCTGTACCAGATTATAACTACGGCAAGCATGGCTGATGCTTCCAGATGTACGATGAACCCTCAACTTCGCATGATTTGCTTTTCCTCTTTCAGTGTGAGCCTATGGTAGAAATCATTGAGATTTGCACATTCATAGGCAAGTAATGGAAAAGAGAGATTCGTATGAACTGTTCCTTACTTGACGTTAAGGAGACCTCCAAAATTTAATAAGATAATTGATGTCATCATCATTTAATATATTTTTAAGTCTTTCCTTCATTTGTTCATCTGTTAATGTTTCATCAAAAAACTTCTCTTTTAAGTTTGCCTTGTAGTCCTTCCACTTCCTTGCAGACGTATCCATAAACCATTTCTTGACAGCCTCATACACATCATAGAACGCCTAATTTGCCATTGAAAAGGAGCCATGAGATCATGTACAAATTGTACTAAGCTACTATTAATTGCTATGTGGGTATTAGATTGCTACAAAAAAAGCTGATTATTGATGTACAGATTATGTACAGATTGCACTAAGTTGCTATTGATGCATAGATTATACTAGCTGCTATGAATTGGATAACTTGCACAAGGGTAGACAATGCTATACCTACAAGTCATCCCAAACTTGAAGCTTCTTTCCAAGGGAAACAGACCTCCAATCATTAAATCAAACTGGTAATATCTTTCTCACTTGACAACCAATGGCACTAGCAAACTTCCTATAATTTTCTCCTACTGGCTGTCCATATTCATTGACTATTATTTTGATTTTAGGCATGTTAGCTGTCCTTGAGAATATGTCATTCATTGTGGTGATTTTCTCTCTATTCCTCTTTTAAGTACCACTGTGCAAATCTATACAGATGAAAAAGTAAATGCGAGTATTTTCAGAAAATATTAGCATATGTCATTCATTGTGGTGATTTTCCCTCCATTCCTCTTTTGAGTACCACCGTGTAAATCTATACAGATGAAAAGGTAAATGTGAGTATTTTCAGAAAATATTAGCATATGTTCTCAGAAATTGTAGCCAGAAATTGTAAAAAATGTTCTCAGAAATTTTCAGAAATACAATACCTTCATTGTCACATAAGAACTCTCCGACTACTTCATAATCAGGATCATCAATAATCTGCTCATTTGCAGTCTCAACATTATTTCTTTGTGGTCTTGGTCGCAAATTATGATGTTCAATGGCTGCATCACTTGTGTTATGAGTTGTCTCCAGAAAAATGCACATGACAATGCCAATTAGTATTTATACTAGTTTAGAAATCACTATCCTTTATTTTAAAAAGGTCAGTTTAATCCAAGTGCAGTATCTGAGGTAGTAGTAAAGTGCAGTATCCAAGTGCCATCTAAAGATTATTAATTTTTTATGCAGAAGTTAACCGAACATAGTAAGGTAGCAACTCCGAGCAACCCATAAGTATTTGTTCTAGTTTAGAAATGTTCTAGCACTATTGTACAAGGCTAACCTTTGTTCTTTTATTTGGTTGGGTAGGCTGGAGTGCGACACTCAGCTTATGAAGACGAAGGGAATCCATCTTCTCCTAGTTTCTTGCAGCTTGTTCCCATTTCTGCCTCTCATACTCAGTCATGCCATTATCTTCGTTACATCTTCCTCTTGCGTTTGACATTTTTTCTCCTAAAAAGGTACAAAGGAATTAACAATCTTTTCCTTGTATAAGAAATAATACAAATTGAAGGGAACAAAATTTTCAATGAGGCAATCACATACTGCATAAATAACACTTACTTTTTAGGCTCAATAATTATACCATCTATGTCTGTCCTAATAGTGGGGACAACCCCATTAATAACAGCCACAGTCACCTTAGCATTTAGATCAGGCAGTGGCAGAACTAGTCCATTGCCATTAACTAGGTGCTCACTCTCCAAATTATCCATATCATAGAAGTCTCTTGGTTTGGACTGATGAACAGAAACCCACTCAGAACCAGCATGTCCAGGAACATAGAAGACTTGCACGACTTGTGATGCTAGTATGAAAGGCTCATCTAATACTTTTTCACCAGTATTGAATAAATGTTTAAAGTTGACAGTGGTGACCCCGAACTGATCGGTTTTAACCCATTTGCCCCGCACACGGTTGTCAACCCAATCACACTTGAAAAGAACAACATTTCCTTTGTGGTTATAGTTCAATTCAACAATCTCCTTTATAATGCCATGATAAGTCTTGTTTCCTATTATGACATTATCATTATCACCCCTCTAAAAGCATGTGGACTCTGCAACTAGAGCGATGCCACTATTTTTGACAGACCTACCCACATCATAGGACTCAGTGTGAAAATCAAATCCATTTATTGTGTAGCTACTATATTTTTGTGCACTCATAATTGGCGCCTTGGGTAAGATTTGTATCTCATCTGGTACTTCCTCACATATTTCTTCCACCTATGATTAGTGTCGATGTTTTACCACTGATAGCCTGCCACGGGGGTACTCGGGGCAGTATGTTTGGGCTTTGGTGTATGCCGAACTCGATGGTTTACGTAAGAGACAGCCGATTTATTCTGGTTCAGGCCCTCGATCGTAGATCGAGTAATAACCTTACGTCCAGTCGGCCTTAGCCTTTGCGTTGGATTGATTATGATCTGCTCTGTTCTCCCGTTTGACAGGAGCATTGCCCTCCTTTATATAGTCAGGAGGCCAGAGTCCTAGTCGGTTTACAATGAGATTTCCTAGCAGGATTACTTGATAGTTCTACTACTAAGATTTACATGGGAAGAATCCTAGTTGAACTAGATCTTCTCTCTCCCTTGTGGGGTATCCTATGGGTCCCATATCGACAAGCCCCCGAGCACTTCAGGGTTGAGCTCTGAAAGTCTCGCTCTGCCCCTTCAAGTCTTGTTGAGTAGGAATAAGATGTCATCCGAGTGCTTTCTGGAGTGAAACCTTGTAGCGCTTCTTAGGATCTTTGAGTGGTGAGTGCTTTTCTGAAGAAAAAATATATCCATCTGGTTGTAGCCCCCAAGCCTCTTGCTATTTGGAATAAGGAGCTAGAGGATCTTGTCTTGAAGTTGTTCCGATTGTTCGTTGAAGTTTTATAAAAAAGAACTCGAATATGGCTCGTTCCGGGTTCTTTTTGTCATAATGTCTTGAAATGGTCTGTGTTGAGGAAGTCTTTTGGTGACGTGCGCTTTTTCGAAGAAAAAGTGCACTCACTAAGTGTAGCCCCCGAGCCTCTTGCTATTTGGAACAAAAAGTTAGAGGGTCTTGATCCTTTATGTTGTTTGAAAATTTGTGTTCTGAAGTAGTCCCCAAGACTTGGATTAAACCATCGTCCGAGTAGTCTCGCGGCATCCTTCCGAAGTGGCCTTTTATTCTTGGATTAAACCATCATCCGAGTAGTTTTGCGGCATGCAGCCTCCGAGCTTATGTCCGGGTTCCTTTTTGGTGAAATTGCACTCACTGAGTGTATGAGCCTCGTGCTTTTGGGTTTATCCCGCAGCTCCGCGCTTTCTCCGAGTTCTTCTCTTTAGAAAAGAAGTCGGATGAAGAGTCTTGATGTATCGTCGTCGTTGTAGTCTTGAGTTTCTTGTATTCTTGGTCCTTTGTCTTTGGTTCCGGGCCTCCGGAAGTAGTTGAAATGAAAACCGGGTTCCCTAGCTTAGTGTTGATTAGGCTATGGTGCTGGTCGAGCCTCCGAGCGTATATCCGTGTTGTTTTGTTCAGGAAGAAATCGGATGCGAGGTCCTGGCGTATTCTTTGATGGTCTGCTGTTGCTAGATGTAGTTGTATGGTGGTAGTTGAGTGTAAATGCCTTTTGTTCATAGGTTGTACTGTGCTGGTATATTCTTTCGAATATGCCCATCTTCGAGTACTGCTTCCTCTCGCCTGAGTCATCTATTATTGAGTCCTGTCTTTTCACTGTGTCCTTTGTTAGGCTTATTTCGTTGGTACTCCTAGTCCATGTGCGCCGATCCTTTGGTCTATAAATACTATCCCGGAGTGCTTGTTTTCATTCATTGGATATTCTGTTGAAACCTTGGTGGTCATGAACATGGTAGTTTGTGAAGTAGAGCAGCCCCCGGGCATGTTTTGTAGTTCCTGTGTGTCTTGTCATAGCTGGAGGAAGTCTCGTGATAGGGATTAGAGGTAGGCTAATCCCGCGACAGCATTGTGCCAGGATGTACGTGGTGGTAGTTGGAGGAAGTATTATGATGTGGGCTTCGTTCCTTCATCCGGCAGTTCTGGGTTGATCCTCATCGCCTGTCTTGAGACCGTCCGGTGCAGATCAACACCATATCCAGCATCACATCGGTCTTGGGTAGACAGATGCCTACCGGCCTTCTATGCTCCATATTGCCCTGCCGTGCTGTCGATTTTCGCCTTGGATGCACTGCGTCCGTCCTTTGAAGAAAACAGTGTAACTGATGGCGGTTTGTCCTTCCGAGTAGCAATTTGGGACACGTAGTCGTTCTAGAGCCTAGTCATGTCCGTGTTCCTCTTTGCTACTTTGCTTTTTGTAGTGCCGAGTTCGTTGGGTCTTGTAAGATTTGTAATCTTCTATTTTTGAAGTCGCTTATAATGTAATGAATCTTATCTTCTGAGTTGTCTTTGACTTTTCTGTTGTGATCCCTATCGTTCGTGAGACTACCGAGTTCTTTCTTACATAACCGGGTTCTTTTGTTCCTCGTGAGGTAGCCCTTTCTTTCTTCTTGGTTTGACGGGTTGTTCTTGTATCAATCTGATAACCCTGCCATGGCGTTGGACGGATAAGTCTAAAATCTACCCGTTGGTTTGTACCGTTGTGAGGATTCGTGCCCTCCATCGTTTTAGCTGCGTCGGTAAATGGACCGTTGCGTTCCCACATTGTGTTTTAATGGGCTTTGTGGGCCATTTGTATCACTAAAAATCTATTTAAAGACCTTTTATCTTCCTTTCCCTTGTCGCCTAGCTCTTGCCTTTAAACCCTAGCTCTCAGAAATCCACCGCCGTCATTGTCGCCATCACCCGAGCACCATCATTCTAGCTTCATCTTCCTTAGTGCCTTTTTTGCTTCCGCCAGTTCATGGGAAAGAAGAAAACCGCAAGCAAGTCTCAGGCGACCTTCGTGGACGAGGAGTCATCCCTGTCTTTGATTGAAAACCAGGAGTTCATGGCCATGAGGGCAGCTCAGAAGGTTTGGCCGGCTCCAACAACAAGCGAAGACCAGCTGCGCGAGCTCGTTAGCGACGGCTTGATCCAAAGCAAAGTCATCGCTGAATGGAGAGTTCCGGGCGAGCATCGGGTTCTGGCTCCGGGTCCTGGTGAGATTATCCTTTTTGTTTCCTTTGTCTACGCTGGACTTTGTCTTCCTGCTTCCGCCTTCCTTCATCAGTTTCTTGGTTATTTCGGGGTTAGTCTGAACCATCTAACCCCCAATGCCGTTCTCCATCTTTCTGTTTTTGTTCACCTTTGTGAAGCCTTCCTTGGGATCCCTCCTTCTCTATCTCTTTTTCGCTTTTTCTTTCGTCTGAAACCTCAACCCCGCCATGAAGAAACCAGCGCCCTCGGCGGTTGCGGGATTCAGTTTCGCCAGGGTCTCAAAATTAAGTTTTTTGATTATGACCTAGTCGATTCTATCAAAGATTGGCGTGCCGAGTGGTTCTATGCTGCCAATTTGATCCCTTCTCTTGTCGTTCACTCCGGATCTGGTCCTGTGGTGAATGACCGATGGGACAATAAGCTTGAGTCACCTGCTGAGATTCAAGCGATCCAGCCACTCCTTGATAGGATTAGCATGCTGAAACAGCAGGGTTTGACCGGCTTTGGTATTGTTTCAAGCTTCCTTCGTCGCCGGGTTCAGCCTTTGAAAGAGCGGGAGCATCTCGGCTTTGAGTATTCTGGGGCCGAGGATCCTTCACGCATGGTCCCAGCTCTTGAGCTGACCGGTGAGGAGGTACTCGAGCACCTCCAGAAGATGCTGAAAGGAGTGAGCGTCATTCCTCCTGCCGTCTCTGAGTTCTCGACCATCAACCCGCCCCCAGCTGTGAGTTGTCTATCTTTTTGTTTGAGTTCTTTATGTACTCTTGCTGCATCCGTTCTTGCTTAGCTTTTCCTTGTCTCGGTGTTTTATCTTTTTTCACAGGAGCTTGGGTGGAACTTTGTCGATCTAATCCCCCTTGATGTTCTCCCTGCCATGGCGGAGACTAGGGATCGTCTAGCTGGTACTTCTGTAATTAGTAAGTCTCAAACCTTTACAGCCCTTCTTGGGGTTTCTTTTAGATTTGTTGATGTATATGAAGAATATGTTCCTCGTCTAGTCCCTCGCGGTCCTCGTAGTGTCCCGAAGAGGGGGCGAATGGACAGGTCTTCATCTGGCTTGCCTGTCTCCAAGAAGCCTCGCAAACCAAGTACTCCCTCAGGTACTCCAGTTGTTGCTAGCATGCTCTTAGGTGAGCACATTTAATACTCTTTGTTCTTTTATTTTCATGTTTCTCTCTTGAACCGAGTACTTTTCATCTCCTTTTCAGTAGGTGCTCTGGTTTCATTGGCTGAGGAAGAAGAGGATGATGAAGTCCCCCTCATCATGCGGTGGTGAGTTGTTTTTCATATTCTTGTTGCATTGAATTTCTCCTCTTTGTTTTGAATTTTAGTCTTGAACTTTTTGAAGTAATTGGAGGTCAGGTGTGAGTTCTTCCGAGGCTCCCGTGCCGACTTCTTCTGAAGCTCCGATGTCGAGTTCTTTGGTTGCCTCTGTCCTGAGCTGTACCGCTCCTCCGGTGCGGAGTTCTTCCACGGCTCCAGCCCCGGCTTCTTCTGTGGCTCTAGCCCCGGCTTCTTCCGCGGCTCCATTGTCGGCTGTCCCGCTCCCGTCGCCGGGTGGCGGGGACGTCTTCGCCGTCGTGGTTCCCCCTGTGAGGCTTTCTCTTGGCTTCGCGAAGAAAAAAGTAGTCAGGTGAGTAGATTCTAGCTTTATCTTTTTGGCTTTTATCTTCCTTCCTCTGGTTTTTATTGATGCTTCCATTTATCACTTTTCAGTGTTTCGTCTTCTCTAATTTCTTCATCGACTTCTTCTCTGCCTCCCGCCGTGCCAACGAGTTCTGAGCCTCGAGACTCACAACATTCTGTTGATGAAGTCGCTGCGGGGGCTTCAGAGCTACCTGGCGGAGTTGCGGACTTGGTCGCTCTGGAGGTAACTGTGGCCGTCGCGCTGGGTCCTTCTGAGGGTTTGGCTCCTGCTTCCCTGGAGGTTGCTTTGGTCGTTCCTTCTTCACCCCAGCCGGCCTCTCCTTCCCCTTCTCTTGCTTCCGGTGGCCCCTCCTTTTCCGGTGACGTGGTGCAACAGTTCGATGCCACTCATCGGTTATCGGAGCTGACCGCAGCCTGGGGGAGCTTGTCAACCCTCGCGACTTCTTTTGGTGAAAAGCTCCAGGTAGGTTTTACTGCCACTCCTCTTTTGCATGCTTGTTTTTCTTCTATCCTTACGCCTTGTTTCTCTTTGCCTCTTTTTGCTTAGTCTTTCTCTCGTGATCATTCTGGCTTCTTTTTCTCATCTGAAAATGAGAGGAAGTTGTCTTCGGAGGTGGACGCTCTGAAAGCCGATCTTGACCTCCTCCGGGCTGAGTTGGAGACAGAGCATCAAATGCACCAAAAGGAGGAGAAAGCCCTTCGCGCCCGGGTAGTGGAGACGGAGAAACAGAGAGATGCTGTGGTGGAGTCTACGAAGAATGAATGCAAAGGTGCCATGGGTTCTGCCTATTTCTTCTTGTATTTTGACTTCTTTTTCCACTGACTTATTCTTGGGTGTCCTGTCTAGCTCTCCGAGTTAAGAAGCAGAAGCTCTCGGAGAGTATTGATGAAATGAGGGCCCTTGTCCGTTCTAGTCATAATAGAGCTGAGGAGGTAATTACTCATGCTGAGGAAGAACTCGCCCTTGCAAAGCTGATTAGGCGTGGAGCTGACAGAGATCTTATGCAGGTCCAAAAAACTATTGAAGGCTTGTCCAGGAAGCTGGCGACGGCTACTGAGAATTGGAATATTTTGTGGAAATCTTTTCGTTCAGTAGCCGATGTCCTCCGGACTCCAGCGGATGACGGGCAATCTCGGGCGCAGTTCATTCCCCGGATTCCGACTCATTTCCAAGAGTTCGCGAAGAGGTGTGCCCAAGTATGTACCAAGAATGTGCTGGCCCAGGTCCGGGTCCTTGCTCCAGAGGCACCTCTCTCCAAGATAGCAGAAGAAGCTGAAAGCCAAGAATATCTTGACGCCATTGAGAGGATGGAGTCTGAGGTCAAAGGTCTAGCCAGTAGGGTTGTAGACAGTCTAAATATTGACATTTCCCTTTCTGATGACAACGCCTGACTCGATTGAGCATCCCCTTGTAATATTACACTCCTTTTTAAATGAAGATTCTTTATTTTTGTTGATGTATTCTTTGCCTGGGTGTGGTTGAAGTTACTTGACTTGCTGAGTACTTTGTCCTGTTCCCGTCTCTGCTCCGCAAAACAACTCTATGCATTATTCTGACGAGACCCCTCGATTTGTCGAGTACTTTTCTTTTCTTCCTCCTTTGTGATCCGTTGAGTGCTTTGTCCGTGCTATGACTTGTTAGATGTAGATCTTTACGTTAACAACCTTTCACCTGTGCTATGTAAAATGACTCGATATAGAATGTTGCCTTGACAAACTTCGGCATCCGAGTGCTTTCTTGAGTGGTGCTTGTGCTTTTCTAAGGAAAAAGTATTCCTATCTGGATGTAGCCCCCGAGCCTCTTGCTTTTCGGAACGAAGTGCTGGAGGGTCTTTTTAAGTTAAATTTCGGTCGACTCAGCCATTTTGCTTTTTGTTTCGGGTGTTAGCTTTTAGCTACCCTCATGGGCGAGCTCAAGCGTTTTTTCAGCTATTTTGCTCTCGGTCGGGATGCTCAAGCATGTTTTTAGCCATTTTGCTTTTTTGTTTTGGGTGTTAGCTTTTAGCTACCCTCATCGACGGGCTCAAGCATTTTTTTCAGCTATTTTGCTCTCGGCCGGGATGCTCAGGCATGTTTTCAGCCATTTTGCTTTTTTGTTTTGGGTGTTAGCTTTTAGCTACACTCATCGGTGGGCTCAAGCGTTTTTTCAGCTATTTTGCTCTCGGCCGGGATGCTCAGGCATGTTTTCAGCCATTTTGCTTTTTTGTTTCGGGTGTTAGCTTTTAGCTACCCTCATCGGCGGGCTCAAGCGTTTTTTCAGCTATTTTGCTCTCGGCCGGGATGCTTAGGCATGTTTTCAGCCATTTTGCTTTTTTGTTTCAGGTGTTAGCTTTTAGCTACCCTCATCGGCGGGCTCAAGCGTTTTTTCAGCTATTTTGCTCTCGGCCAGGATGCTCAGGCATGTTTTCAGCCATTTTGCTTTTTTGTTTCAGGTGTTAGCTTTTAGCTACCCTCATCGGCGGGCTCAAGCGTTTTTTCAGCTATTTTGCTCTCGGCCGGGATGCTCAGGCATGTTTTCAGCCATTTTGCTTTTTGTTTCGTGAAAACAACTCGTTGAAGGTCATGACAAGACATGCTATGGATGAATGCCATCTTTATTGATCATGAGTATAAACTACTACATATGTTGTTGAAGAGTATTGCTTTTTGTCGATTGTGAACGTTGGTCCCTTGTGGCTTGCATATCTGTTTTTTCTTAAGTTGTTTCTACGCGTAGAATCTTCTTAGCTGGCTGATGTGCCATGTATTGCTGACTTCTTTTCCATCTTCGGTTATTAACTTGTATGTGCCTGGTCCGGTGACTTTTATGACAATGAAGGGACCTTCCCATGGACTGAGTAGCTTATGTCGTCTGTCAGTCTTCTGTATCCTTCTTAGTACTAAGTCTCCGACTTATAGTGATCAAGGTTGGGTACTCTTGTTGTAATGCCATCTTAAACCTTGTAGGTATCTGGCTGATTGGAGGGTAGCGTTTACTCTGATTTCTTCTGAGCTGTCGAGTTCTAATCTTCTTGTGTGTTCCACTTCTCCTTCATCGTATTGCTCTATCTTTGGGGATGTCCAGATCAAGTCGACGGGTAGTACGGCCTCTGACCCGTAAACTAGGAAGAAAGGTGAGTAGCCTGTTGCTCTGCTTATTTGAGTTTGTAGTCCCCATACTACTTTCGGTAATTCTTCAATCCATTTGGACCCATAGTCCACTAGTTCTTCGTATAATCTTGGCTTTAATCTGGCTAGTATGAGTCCATTAGCCCTTTCTACTTGTCCGTTGGCCTCTGAATGTGCAACAGACGCATAGTCTATACTGAAACCACAGTCTTGTGCCCAGCCCTTGAATTCTGTAGCTGTGAAAAGGGAGCCTAGATCTGTGATGATTCGATTGGGTATGCCGAAGCGGTGCATAATGTCTTGGATGAGCTCGACTGCTTTGGTTGCGCTGTACTTCGCGAGTGGTTTGTATTCAATCCACTTGGTGAATTTGTCGATTGCTACAAAGATGTACTCGAAGCCGCCTTTTGCTTTTTTCAGGGGTCCTACTTGATCTAGCCCCCAGCAGGAAAAAGGCCAAGCGGGTGGGATGCAGATAAGATTGTGAGCTGGTACGTGGGCTTGTCTTGCAAACATTTGGCAACCTTTGCATTTTTGACAAGCTCTTCTGCGTCTTTCAAAGCGGTTGGCCAGTAGAATCCGGTGTGAAATGCTTTGCCAACCAGTGTCCTTGAAGCGGCATGATTTCCACAGCAACCTGAGTGTATTTCATCTAGGATTTCTTTGCCTTCTTCAAATGAGACACATTTTAGTAGTACTCCTGATGCTGCTGCTCTTCTGTAGAGTTTATCCCCTACTAGAACGTAGTTTTTGCTTCTGCGAACAACTTGTGTGGCCTCTGCTTTATCTGCTAGCAGTTTATTTTCTTTGATATAGTCAATGAAAACTTGGGTCCATGAAGTGTTGATTATTAAGATCTGAACGCCTTTAGCCTAAATTTCATGTGTTGTTTCACCGGGTTGTTTGATAGAGGGAACTGATAGCTCTTCTATGAATACGCCGGGTGGAACTTTTGCTCTGTCTGATTCGAGCTTGGCAAGGACATCTGCTGCAATGTTGGAATCGCGTAGGATGTGTAAAATTTCTAATCCTTGGAAATGTTTTTCAAGTTTCCGTATTTCAGCACAATAAGCACCCATGTTTTCTTTGGTGCAATCCCAATCTTTGTTGACTTGGTTGATGACCACTGTTGAATCGCCGTATATGAGTAATCTTTTTATTCCGAGGGTAATCGCCACTCGTAGCCCGTGGATGAGGGCTTCATATTCTGCTTTGTTATTTGTAGCTTGCCATAATATCTGAAGGACGTACTTGAGTTGTTTTCCTTCTGGAGAAATGAGGAGAACGCCTGCACCGGCTCCGCCTAGTTTGAGTGATCCATCAAAGTACATCTTCCAGTGGTCAAGGATTGTATATGATAAAGGCTGTTGAATCTCTGTCCATTCGGCCACGAAATCGGCGAGGGCTTGAGATTTGATTGCTTTCCGTGGGGTGAAATTGATGTCAAGAGCTCCAATTTCAACTGCCCACTTGGATATGTGCCCCGTGGCATCTTTATTGTGTAGGATGTCTCCGAGTGGAAAATCTGTCACCACGGTAATCTTGTGGCTTTCGAAATAGTGGCGAAGCTTCCGTGAGGTAATGAGTAGAGCGTAGAGTAGTTTTTGTACATGCGGGTACCGGATTTTGGATTCTAACAGTACTTCGCTGATATAGTATACGGGACGTTGCACTTTATACACGTGCCCTTGTTCTTCTCTTTCTATGACTATTGCTGTGCTGATTACGGTAGGAGTTGCCGCAATATATAGCATCATATCTTCATCTTTCTTTGGAGGTGTCAGGATAGGCGATGAAGTGAGGTATTCTTTAAGTTTTTTGAAAGCTTCGTTGGCCTCTATTGTCCACTCGAACTTGTCTGTCTTCTTTAGTAGTTTAAAGAAAGGTAACCCCTTTTCGCTGAGTCTTGATATGAAACAGTTGAGGGCCGCCATGCATCCTGTTAGTTTCTGCACATCTTTGACACTTCTAGGTGGGCCCATTTCTATTATAGCTCGAATTTGCTTGGTGCTGGCTTCGATCCTACGCTGACTGACCAAAAATCCGAGTAGTTGTCCTGAGGGAACTCCAAATACACATTTATTTGGGTTCAATTTCCATCTCCATTTCTTCAAGTTTTCGAAGGTTTGCTTTAAATCTTCAATTAGAGTGTCTGGGTTCTTTGTTTTCACCACCACATCGTCCACGTATGCCTCCACATTTTCACCGATTTGATTCCCAAGGCAAGTCTGGATAGCTCTTTGGTACGTGGTGCCAGCGTTCTTTAGTCCAAACGACATGGTCTTGTAGCAGTAGGCACCAAACGGGGTGATGAAAGATGTCTTGCTCTGGTCTTCTTCTTTTAGTGTGATCTGGTGATATCCTGAATAGCAATCGAGAAAAGATAATAGCGCAGATCCTGCTGTCGAGTCAACTATCTGGTCAATGCGTGGTAGCCTGAACGGATCTTTTGGGCAATGTTTGTTGAGATCTGTGTAATCGACGCACATACGCCACTCGTCCGTGTTTTTCTTCTGTACAAGGACCGGGTTTGCTAGCCAATCTAGATGAAGGATCTCCTTGATGAATCCAGCTGCCATCAGTTTTGTTATTTCCTTTTTAATTGCTGCCTTCTTGTCGGGTGAGAATCGTCGTAGCCGTTGTTTTACAGGTTTGGAGCTTTTGTTAACATCAATTCTGTGCTCAGCCAACTCCCTTGGGACTCCTGGCATGTCGGCTGGCTTCCAAGCGAAGATATCTTTGTTGTCCCGAAGAAAGTTGGTGAGCGCGAGTTCCTATTTTGCCGAGAGGTGAGCACTGATAGTTGCTGTCTTGGAGGTATCGCCTGTGCCTAAGTCGATTTGCTTGACGTCGGCTTCTTTTGGTGGTGCGATGATGCTGGGCTTTTTAGCCGGTATTTCTAATTCTTCTTGGCTTGTTTCTGCAGTGATTGCGGCTATTTCTTTTCTTCCATTGTCGGCTTGCGCTTTAGTTGCAATTTGGATCGCCTGAACATCGCAGTCAAAAGCGCGCTTTAAATTGCTTCGAAGAGAAAGGATACCGTTGGGTCCTGGCATCTTAAGCAGTAAGTACGGATAATGTGGTATTGCCATGAATTTGGCCAGTGCTGGACGTCCAAGGATTGCATGATATGATGAATCGAAGTCGGCGACTTCAAATTTGATAAACTCTGTTCGGTAGTTTGAAGGAGTTCCAAAGGTAACAGGTAAAGTAATTTGTTCGAGTGGCATGGCTGCTTTGCTGGGTACTATTCCGTAAAAAGGTGTGCTTGTTGGTGTAATCATCCTGGTGAGTTGTAGTCCCATTTTCCTTAGAGTTTCTAAAAAGATGATGTTAAGTCCAGCTCCTCCATCGATTAGTACTTTGGTGACGGTCATACCAGCAATAGTCGGATCTAGAACCAGTGGATAATGGCCTGCGTTTCCCACGCTAGTCCATTGGTCTTCTCTGGTAAATTGGATAGGATACTGTGACCAATTGAGGTATCTTGGTATAGCCGGTTCTGCTGTCATAATGGTCCGCAGTGCTAGTTTTTCTTGATGTTTGCTTCTACAATCCAGAGCCCCTGAGAAAATCACTGCTACCGTTCTCCTGGGTTTTTGGAATCCTTTGTCCTCGTGGTTGTCTTCTTCTCTTTTCTGATTGTCCTCTTTGGTGTTTTCCTTACTATCTTTTCTTGTGTATCGATCATTGAAAGTGTAGCAATTTTCGATGGTGTGCCTCCCACTAGGGTGCAATGGGCAACGTATGTTTTCAATGTCATCATATCTTCTAGGTTTGGGAAACTTCTTTGATTTGTCGGCCATTGCCACAGTATTGTCTGGTCTACATTTTCTTTCTTGATGTCTGCTATTTTGGTGATTTTCCTTGTCCGGGTTGTCTTGGTTGCTTCTGTCCGGGAACCTCTCTCGTGTTTTTTCTTCTGCAGTAATCATCTTTTCTACTGTACATCTGAATTCTTCATTGTTTCTCAGATTTTCTTTGCAGAAGTCTTGAAATTGCCATCTAGCCATGATTCCATGAGAGAAAGCTTCAATTACTTCTCGTTCGGTTATGTCATGCACTTGAGCTCATAGTTCGCCGAATCATCGATAGTAGTTTCTAAGACTTTCACCTCCCTTTTGCTTGAGTCCTTTTAGTTCTGCATGAGTGATTGGGTGTGTAATGATTCCTGCGAAATTCTCACAAAAAGCTCTTTGCAAATCCTCCCAATTTCTGATAGATCCTGGATTTAGTTTATCGAACCATTGGAGGGGCATGGCCTCTAGTGCCATGGGGAAGAAAAGGGTTTTGATATCGTCGTCTCCTCCGGCTAGTTCAATTGATTGTGAATATATTCTGAGCCATTGCTTCGGTTCAGTTTTGCCATCATACTTGGAGTGATTAGACGGTTTGAATTTGTGAGGTAATCGCACCAATGCGAGCCTGTTCGCAAAGCAGGGGAACCTGTCATGTGCCTTGGTTTCTTTGAATTCAGATTCGGTGCCTTCCTCTGGCCAACTGTTGTTCTGATGGGAACAATCTTGCGAGGTTGTCTGGGTAGGTACCCTGCTCCTAGTCTTCCTTAGTTGTTCAAATCGGTGGCCTTGATTATGTTCCTTCCTACTTCCTCCGTCATGGCTTCCACCCGGCCCAAGTCTTTCGAAAGCGGATTTCCTTTTATTTTGATCTTCTTGCCGGTGGGTTGTTGATCTGGCGGGTAGTCTTGATCGAGCTTTCTCTTCATGCGTTCTCGGGATTGTCGATCGGAGCAAGTCCTGGAGCTGTTCATACTTCTCACCAGGATGCGAAGTTGCTCCGAGTTCTTCTAATGCTTCTCGAATCTTATCGTAAGGCGTATTCGCCGTGTGTCTTCCTTCGACTTCTCGTTGCGATTTTCTTTTGTCGTACTCAACCAATTCTGACTCATATCTTATCCAAGCTTCCCTGCGCTGCCTAGCACGGTGTTGGCGCCCTTGCTTCAACTTGTTTTTTCTTTCTCTAGCTTGTTTCTGACTAACTGTTTCTCCATCGTAGCCCTGGGCAAAGGGTGATATGTTGGATTCTGATTCATCTGATGATCTGACATCGGGTGCTTCCAGGGGATTTAATGGTGACCGTGGTCGTCGAACCATGAGCACTTCTCATGCATGAGTCATTCTATTATTGGCGTTAGTTTTCATGCTTTCGGAGTCGCTGATAACTTTAGTGGATGCCTCGGTGTCGTAGATCGAGTCTCCTTCTTGGTAAGGTAAAATAGCTGTTGTTGTTGTGCCGACTAGTTGGGTTCCGCTACCCTCAGGAACGGAATCCGGCCAGTGGATGATATAGTCCTGCGATGTTATCGTTAGCACGAGACCCTCCTGAGCTCCTGTCAGTGGTATCCCGAATCTTGGATTGAAAAATCTTTCGACCTGTCCCTGATAGGATTTTGTCATGTTGTCGAGCCCAAATGGAAAAGAACTCGACTTCTTGAGAGAATTCTGGGGGTAATCCGAGTTGTTTTGGGTTATGCTCTGGAATCTTGCCAAAAAAGAACTCGGTTTCTTGAAAGCACTCAGATAAAACTTCGCCTTGGAGCTTGAATTCGAATCGGATACGAGTGGTCATAAAATCCGATTTGACTCGGATACTATGAGCTGCGCGAATCTTCTGGTGAGCTGATCCGTTGCAGTTGTTGAAATAGGAACTTCTTTTAGATGATCTGGATCTTCGAGGAGATGGCTTTGAAGCTTGCCGTTGTTGTCTGCCTCGTAGATCCATGAGCCGAAGATGAAAGTTGATCCCGTCGGGAAAATTATGTTGTCGAGGTCCATCGAGCTCTCGGAAGCAAAGTCGCCGAAATCCCCTACCTGGCGCGCTAGCTGTCGATGTTTTACCACCGATAGCCTGCCACGGGGGTACCCGGGGCAGTATGTTCGGGCTTCGGCGTATGCCGAACTCGATGGTTTACGCAAGAGACAGCCAATTTATCCTGGTTCAGGCCCTCGATCGTAGATCGAGTAATAACCTTACGTCCAGTCGGCCTTAGCCTTTGCGTTGGATTGATTATGATCTGCTCTGTTCTCCCCTTTGACAGGAGCATTGCCCTCCTTTATATAGTCAGGAGGCTAGAGTCCTAGTCGGTTTACAATGAGATTTCCTAGTATGATTACTTGATAGTTCTACTACTAAGATTTACATGGGAAGAATCCTAGTTGAACTAGATCTTCTCTCTCCCTTGCGGGGTATCCTATGGGTCCCGTATCGACAATTAGTAAGAAATATTATTAAGGTAAATGAGAAGTTCAACTTAGATAACATGTGTTAAGTTCTCTTCCTACTTACATGCGACCTAAACCACTCATGGAATTGTTCATGCTGCATTTGGTTGATAGCTCATTGGTTTCGAACACCAATTGAAGATAGATAATGAGCATACTTTCTACAAAGGTCAATTTTATCATCTTACCATTGCAAGAGAATCTAAACATATGGTGTGAAGTGAAACAGATTACTTACTCCAAGTAAGGCCCTATATTTGCATAGTTGAACAAAACATATCTATGTGCTTGCAGCCAAGTCTTGTGGTCTAAACTCACTGTGCACTTCCCAGCTAAACCCCAACTAATGCTATCAAAGAAAGGGGTTGTGGAATTTTTAGCTTGTAGTTCTTCAACATTTCTAAGTGCTTGGCTATGTAAATAGTGTCCACATAGTGTATGGCTCTCATAAAACATAGAACCCTTCATAATTGATCCCTCCGGATGGCTTTTTGTATGAACATCACCTTTTAGTCTCATCAAAAACCTATACAAATATAATAGGCTCATTATGTTGTAAAATAGTATGTATTTTTTATATGTATGCTGCAATACGCTCATAGAAATTACCTCTCAACAGGCCACATGCTATGGAAATGTACTGGACCAGCCAGTCTTGCTTGTGCAGGAAGATGGACCATCAGATGTACCATAATGTCAAAAAAGGAGGGTAGGAATATAGTCTCTAGAAGGCTTAAGGTTTCAGCTATTTCAGCCTCTAGACTATCCATATCACTTTTGTGGAAAACAGAAGCACAAATTTTCTTGAAGAAATGACTAACACGAATCATTGCAGCACTAACTACTTCTGGCAATACTTTCCTCATAGCAAGCGGTAGTAAGTGTTGTAGAACGATGTGGCATTCATGACTCTTAAGGCCGAACACCTTTCTCTCATTGACATGAACATTGTGATGTATATCAGATGCATAACCAGCAAGAAACTTTACCCCTTTTAGTACTTCACAAAATATTTTTTTTCTTATAAGGACTCATTGTATATGGTGCAGGTGGTAAATAAAATTGGTCTTCAACATCAATAGGGTGGATATCGCTTCTAATACCTAAAGTTTGAAGGTCTAAGCGAGAATTCAGATTATCCTTAGATTTCCCATCGGTACCCAAGAATGTATTAACAAAGTTCTCATACACATTTTTCCCTATGTGCATGACATCAAAATTATGTCGCAGCATCAGTTCTTTCCAATAGGGAAGTTTAAACCAAATAGACCTCCTTTTAAAAATGACTAATGGCTCCCCTTCTTTGTGTTTCTTCCTTGGTGGTTTCTTTCCATATGGATCCTTGCCAAAAACTGTAACAATATCTTTAGTACACTCCAACACTTCCTCCCCAGAGAGTGGAGTAGGTGCCTGCCTAAATTCAGTTGAACCAAACTTATCTACATCGAACCTAAATGGGTGATTTTCATCCAAAAACCTATGATGACCCATATAGCAAGTCTTGCTGCCATTACCAAGTCTATGTGAACAAGTATATGAGTGGCAATCAGGACATGCCGCTTCACCAGCAGTGACACAACCAGATGCATAGCCTAGACTCGAGAAATCTATAATAGTCCACAACACTGCTGCTCATAATTGGAAGTACTCACCCTTCGATGCATCATAAGTTCTAACCCCCTTAACAAACATATCTAACAAATCATCCACAAGTGGCTAGAGAAAAACATCCATATCACTACCAGGAGCATGTTTTCTAGGAATTAGCAAAGAGAGTATGAAATTTGATTGCTTCATGCACATTGATGGTGGAAAATTGTAGGGAATACATATACCAAGCCAAATGCTATAGCTAATACTTTGGGTTCTATAAGGATTAAAACCATCGGTGGCAAATGCAAGACGTATATTTCTGCTATCCTTAGCAAACTCGGGATGTTTAAGATCAAAGTCTTTCCATAGAGGAGAATCTGTAGGATGCCTAAGAACATCATCTCTTGTTCTCTCCTCATCATGCTATCTTGTTAGACTTTCTGTTTTAGAACATAGAAATAATCTTTGGAGCCTTTTCTTTATTGAAAAGTACCGAAGAACCTTCTTAGGAACCTTGTACACATGTTTCCCATCTAGACTCTTCCTAGCTGATTTCCAACATGAAACCTCACACTTTGGACATGATTCAAATTTTTCATGTTCCTTCCAATATAGAATGCAATTATTGTCACAAGCATGAATACTAATGTACCCAAGTCCTATGGACTTAATCAATTTCTTAGTTTCATAGTAGTTTCTAGGTAGTGTTGAACCCTCAGGTAAGACATCATTAAATAGATCTAGTATAAGGTCAAAACTTTTGTCAGTCCATCCTCCAAGGAGCTTGATGTGAAGTAGCCTAATCAGGAAACGTAGTTTACTATACTTCTTGCAATTAGAAAATAATTCTTGACTATTGGCTTCTACCAACTTTTGGAGGTCAACTAGTTCTTTAGGAACCTCAACAGAACTGTTGTCTTCAAAATCCCCTCTATCATCTAAACCACAAGCTAGGTCTCTAAGCAATGCAGATATGTCATCCTCTTCACTAGACTCTTCCACAAGATCAGCACCATCACCATTGTCGGTATTCACAAAAGAGGAACTAGCTTCCCCATGTAAGTTCCAAGTTGTGTACCCTTTTAGAAACCCATCACATATCAAGTGCTCTCGTATATCACTTGAGTCTCTCCAAAATGAGTTAACACACTTTCTGCAAGGGCATAGTATCTTGTCCCCTACCGCTGAATTTCTAAATGCAAAAGCTAGGAAACTGTTGACCCCTTGTAAGTATGCCTTTGTGTGCCTAGCATCACTATTGATCCATGATTTTTCCATGAGTCTTTGTGGGGACTGAGTGTGTACCTACAGTACTTGAATCTGTTGGCTACAAGCAATGAGAAGAGGACGACGTTGATGCAGCAGATCTACGACTCGTTGGGTTTAGTGGGCTAGCTCCATAGTACTTTCACCTAGGGAGCTGAAATGAATCAGAAAGAATAAATCAATTATGCCTACTTGTAACACTGGAAAGAATGGTTTCGGGCTTACGGTAAGAACAAGTATATAGACCCCTCATTATTTTTAGAATGGTTTCAGTAAGGAAACATGCAAAAGCTAGGAAAAGAAATTATCCCAACCACTGCAAATGTAAACCCAATACGAAGAGCTTCCCAAAATTATCCCAACCACTGCAAATTGACTGGTTGGGGCAGCAAAGGATAGATGTTCACATCAATAGATGGGAACTGGTTACATGTTAACATTAATCCATGGGCCCCATTCAAAAGCTGGACAAGAGCATCAATCCTCAAAACATATTATTGTGGTATAGGAGATGATTCTTATGAGATGAACGCCAATTCATACCAACTGCTTGATAAATTTGTGTCATCTCCTTCCAATACCATGAGTTCAATTAGCCTCTTGGATTGCTTTATACATTTTCATGTCATAATATAGATTTGCACCAAAAATCAAGTACGGGGTACATAATAGTGAAGCCTGAACTACCATGAACAAAACTGAATCAGGTGCCCAAACTTCTGATTACGATTACATCTGACAGTGATACAGCTAGAGCACACAAATCCACAACAAACTAATGGATGGATAGCTCAAGAAAAAATTCTCAATTTCAGTGCTCGGGATAGCGAAATAGATCCTATAGAATGGAACTCGCTATCAAGGCAATCGATCCAACAGCTTGCTTACCAGGAAAAAAAGGAGTGATGCAGCGGCACGGTCAGCTTTGGGGGCGCGTCCTCCACCGTCGCGTGCTCCAGGGGGCGGCGTGCTCCACCGTGGCTTGCTCCAGGGGGCGATGGGCGGGGATGGGTGGGGTAGGATTTGAGGTGCTGCACTCCGATCGGTCCAAATCTCATCCGTAGGGGCTGCACTGTGGAGAGTAGGGACCGAGCTGGCCTAGAGCGCATGGCAACGAAGGCCACTAACGCTGCTCGAAGCTGGCTAGAGTGCGATCGAATAGAGGGGGCGGGCGAGCGGGAGCTTGGGGGCTGGGCGAGGTGAGCGAGCGAAAGGCTAGGATTCGGGAGGAAGGGCAGCGATGGGTAGGAGATTGCGAGCGGTAGATTGGGGATGGGGCGGGCTAGGATTTGGGAGGGAGCTGAGCGGTGGCGGGCATGAGATTTGGGGCCGAGCGGGCGTGATTTGGTGGGAGAGGGCGGCGGCGCAGGCGGGTTCAATTCGGCACCGCTCCTGGATTTGGGATTTGGGGGAACAGAAGGGTCTAGGGTTTCTGACTTGTGGACTAGGCCAAAATTTGTGCGGGAGCTTGGCGCGAGAGAAGTGGGCGCATGAGCTAGGTGGGGCCCATTTATTTTTTGCGGCAGACTGACTGACGGTGTACATGATATTAGCGACAGATCATTAAACGTTAAAAATGAATACCTATAGCGACAGACGCTGAATTGCTAAACGTGGATTTAGCGTCAGATGGTCCGTGAGTTATCTTTAGCGTCAGATCATCAATCAATAAATATAATTTATAGCGTCAGATGTCTGACGGTGATGTGGTGTTGTGGTGTAGTGGTAGAGGTCTTTATTTTTATTTTATTTATATGTATTTGTTGGTGGTTATGCGTCATGTCTTGTGATCGGTTTTGTTGTTACTATATGGAATGAGGAGCTAGTATCAGATTACAAGGCATTGCCAAAGGCATGCATGGTCACCAAAAACAAAAAATACATGGTAGTTGCATGAGCTTAATCAATTTGTTGTTCCAAAAGAAAATATTATGTATCCGTGGTTATATTATTTCAGCTTTTACTTTCCTTTCCTTTTCAAAGTACTCCCTTGCTTCATGATTCGTAATTTGAAAAATGGAATGCTACCATTAAGACGTCTGGAAGGCTGGACGCCTTGCTCCACTCACTGCTGCATGCGCTGCTCGCCTAATAAAAAGAAAAAAAAATCAACTCCCGCACGCCTCGCTCGACTGCTAGCCCTCTCCTAGTTTTGGCGCACGGCTGCCCTCTCTTGGTTTCGGCACGCGGCTGCCCGTGAGTCACGGCGACACGACTGCAGGCCCTGCTAGGCGTGCAGCCACCTACGAGTCGTGACTCTTGGCTACCAGCCCTACCGGGCGCGGTGAGTGGCCGCTACCTCCTTGCCCTGTAGCGCAGCCACCGCGAAGCCGCTACCTACAAGCACCATCGGGCCGTTGTCCCTGGCAAAGTCCACATGCCGACGAGCCTCCACTCTCCAAGCAGCAAGGAGATGTTTGCGCTAAAACTGCATGTTGCAAGACCTGTTTTAAATGTTTCAGAGGTATGTTGCAAGTATTTCATACGGATGTTGCAAAAGTAGTCGGAATGTTGCACATGTTGCAATGGTTGTACACGTATGTTGCAAGCTCCTGTTCTCAATGTTTCATTTGTTTTTTTCCGACGTATGTTGCAACTGTATTTATCAGGATGTTGCATATGTTTTCACACGTATGATGCAAGTGTTTTATCTAGACGTTGCGCGTGTTTACAATGGCTTCAAGTGTTTTTTAGTTGTTTTTGCAAGTGTTTGAGGCGCATGCTTCAAATGTTTTATTTGTTTTCAAACGTATGTTGCAATTGTTGCATCGATGTTTTAAAACTAGACCGAGTGTTGCATCTCCCTCTTTGCCTTTTCTGTTATCTCGCCTCGGTGTCAGGCGCGTGAAGGCGGAGGCGGTCTGTACTGGCACAGGCAGGACGTGGGCGGGAAGGCTCGGGACGCGAGATGGGGGGCAGCGGTGCGGGCGTCCGGATGTCCGGGCGTAGCCACGCCCCATTGGTTAGTGCTTCATCAAACTTGAGTTGCCTCTTTGTCTGTCTGCTGTTGCATTCATTCTCTCACAGTTGAGCCACGAGAAACAAGCCCGAGAGAAACGGAACTTATTTGCTTTTCCGAGGAGCCTGGCTCCACGAGGCATCTTGCATGCAACAGGCCTAGCCCCATCAGCTGTGCGTCGAACCAAACATATGATTCTTGCACACAGCGAACCAGGTTGAGCTACATGGAGCGCACCAAACGCGCCCTTAATTCATAAACTGGCACTAGGCCAAGAGACGAAGCAACCCTAGCAACATGCCCACATGAAACGAAGGTCCAAGCACACAAGTCCACTATTGACTTTCCAATCAACCAACCAGTACCACGCATAATGCCCCCCATCATGCCAGCTTGCATTGCCTCACCACAACGAGACTCTCATCTCGAACAACAGCGTGTTTGAGCTCGGTTTCTTCACGCTATAGGGGCGGCACATATCTCGGAATTTGGTACATTAAATCCTAGGGCCAACCATTGTTTACAGGGGCGAAGCTAGCACAAAATTTGAGTGGCAACCTTTTACTATAGCTACACAAAGGAAGATGCATTTTCTTTGAATACCCATAATTTGAGTGGGAGCACGTGCCCCCTGCTCCTTCTGTACTGGGTCAGCCCCTGATTGTTTGGGTTGCCAACCGGTAGAAGCCAGTGGTTGGTACCCTCGGAGAGCTATGGCTCTCAGCCGACGGGCAGCTCTAGGTCTTCGACGTAAATATGGTGTCGTGGTCTTCGGTGGCGGCAACGCACAACTACTGGACACCAGAAATTTCATGATCACTTTAAAGAATAGAAGCATTGATGATGAAAGTATATGTTGGCAGAGCTTTGATCATCCAACCGGCACGCTGCTCCCAGGGATGCAGCACGGAGTGGATCTTCGGTCCGGAGTCAGCACAAGCCTCACCGCCTGGAGAAGTGCGGCAGATCCATCAATGGGTAATCTAAAGTTCCAACTATCCAAGGCAACAACCTCAACTAGTTCGAGCTCCTGAATGGAACAACCAAGATTTATGCAACTTCCACGTGGAACAGTGGAATTTGACTTCCCCGTCCTCTCTGGCTCCAGACGAACCTAGCTACTTCTCTATTCGAATCCCTTCACTTCTATCCTGCTTAGTGTTGGACAACTCTTAGGACGGATCAAAAGGCTAATCTGGATAAGCAAAAAATGGATAATATTCTTTTATTGCCCATCAGACCCTGCGATGCCTACGCCTACTGTGGCGCCAACGGATACCGCGTTGCAAACAAAACTCTGATATGCAGATGCCTGCTGGGGTTAAGCACCGATCACTGTGCAACTAGAGGCTGCAAGACTTTTCAAATGGCTATGTCCGTCAGAAAGCACTTGTATGCACTAGAAACAAAAGCACCGACGCATTTTGTTGTTTCAAGGGGATGAAGTTGCCTGGGGCCAAGTTGGCCAAGGAATATAGTGGGACTCTCAGTCAACCAATGCTGGGAGTACGCTGCCTCGAGCATTGGCTACAGTATCTGGACGGGCGAGTTGCTCGACATGCGCCAGTACAACCAGGGGCTGACCTAGTACACAAGGAGTAGGGGCATGTGCCCCCACTTAAATTCTAGGTTTCAAAAGAAAATATATCTTCTTTCGTGTAGCTATAGAGATCCATTAGTAACAGGCCGCCACTCAAATTTTGTGCTAGTTTCAACAGGCCTGGAGGATTCAATGGTCGGTGAAAAAACAAGGCAGCTTCAAGCCTAGATGGCCGGTGAAGTATACTTTCGCACAAATGAAACAGATTACCATGTCCTTTACTGGTATATGAGTACATGCATAATGGCTCTTTAGATTTGTACAAATTTGGAAGCATCGTTGATTCCATTGAGAGAAAACAACTTCAAGTTGGATGGGATCATTGTTGGAATAGCACGAGGTATCGACTATTTGTATGCCGGCTGCATAACATAGATTGTCCATTTTGATATTAAACCATAGAATATCTTGTTAGACCAGAACTTGCGCCCAAAGATATCAGATTTTGGGTTAGCAAAATTCTGTGAAAAAAGGAAAGAGAGGTCGATATTTCTGGTGCATGAGGCACTGCTGGGTATATCGCACCTGCGACGTACAATCGAGTTGAGCTGGACAAATGCGTCAAACGGGTAAGACTTGGAGCCACAAGACACGTAGCCACGTAGGAGCGTTGGACATGGCCTTATCATACAGAATTTGTTGCCTGCCTGAGTTTAGGGGCAGTACTCATGTACTGCAATAATATGAAACACTAGCTGATGATGAACTTTAAAAGAGAGGACGAAAAGACACTAGTTGATGATGAGCTTTTAAAAGAGAGGACGAAAAGGGGCGCAGAGAATGTCTTCCTTTCCCTGATGATGAGCATAATAATAATATATAAAAGATGCAGTGAGAAACACAACACACGGGGAATGCGATGAGTGGAGGGAGAGAGATGAGACGATGGTAGTGGTAGATGATACATGCATATATACACATAGCTGAGCTGGTCGACATCACTAACCAACTGCTCTGATCCGTTCCAGCCTCACTCACTCACTCAGATCCATGGATCTGCGTGCTGTTGTTGTCTGCTCTGCTGGCCGGATCGGAGTGTCTGTTTGGACACTGACACTGCACTCCAGGCTCCAGCAGAGAAGGAAGGTACGTACTACTCCTTCTGTTCCTTAAAATAAGTCATATAGATTTCTAAAAAAAATTTTAAAATATAGATATGTATCAGCTCCCACACTGATAAATTTATAAACCTTGCCACCGTACATAGCACATGCCTTAACTAATCCCTTAGATTTAGGAAGCAATCTGATTGGGAAAGAGAAGATGGCCTGATTTTCCTTTTTTTTCTCGGTCTCACGTCCTTTCCCAAGCCGTGCGTTAATATTGGTGTTAAAAATTATATGACTTATATTAAGGAACGGAGGGAGTACATAGCAAGCACATCGAGAAGCTTAAGCTAGAAAACAAATGAAACCAAAAAGTAAGTTGCATTGCATGCCCAATCCAAGTAAAGAAAAGCAAAGCAAAGTTGGTGGCATGCATGCTTTGCTGTGCAACGCATTGCTTTATGGTTGGCTTTTTGGGACAGGGATAAGCATAACGGGGGCACTACCACTAGCGCTGAGACGTTCGACGCCCGCAGCGTGTCGGGACGCATCTCTCAGTCCCCAGCCAACCAAATCGTGGATGGCGTCGTGACCCACCATTGGGACCATCTCAGCAGACCTCGTAAATAGAAAACTAAATGGACCAAAGCGCTACTTGGCTGCATAACAGAAGGGGACAGTGTGCGCTCGCGTCCGCACCGTAATCCCCTGGTGTCTCCCGTCCGTCGGCCCCCAGCACACCCCCTTCGCTGGCCCTCGTTGTGTCCTCTCCGCAGCATGAGAAGGATGCAAGGCAGCAAAAGACGAGGAGGAGACACCAAGGCGAGGTAGCGAAGCGAGGAGGTCGGCGGTGCAGAGCTCGTCGGGCAGGTGGATGAAGCGCAGCTGCGACGGGAGGCGCGAGTACGGACGGGCGGGCGGGGGGGGGGGGGGGGGGGGGGGGTTGGCAATGGCGAGCGGGGGCGCACAACACAAAGCGGCGCGAGCGACGCGGGCAAGTGGATGAGGATGAGCCACAAGGTCCGGATGGGAAGTCACGCGACCGACGCGGGCGAGTGGACGAGGATGAGCATAATAACATGGCAATGACAAACAACGACTCATCATATCATATGATAAAGATTTATCACACGCCGCACACCTAGCTAGCTACAATTAAAGAGAAGTCGAAAGCTAGCAATTCTGTCTCCACAATTATGTTTTCCTGCCCACATTCCCGTCCCCTTTCCCACTTTCCATGTTCGTGCTGAAAATTAAATAATAATGGAGTAGTGATTTCTAAGCCCGGCAGGGAGGGTTGTTATTGCTGATGAATATAATGCTGATTGGATGGAATGAGAGCAACCCTGCACCTAATAATAAGCAAAATAATAAAGCTGTACGTGATGTCTGATTGCATGATGGACTGTGACTGCTCTCCAAACCAAATTCTGAATATTTTTGTGTGTGTTTATATCCTTCCTGTTCCTGTTAGAGTGTCATGTCAGCACCAAACGACGTAGGAGTACTTGAGACTGCCTGCATACATGTACTCGTTGCATTTGCATGCTACGACAAAGCATATATGTCTAATCTGCCAGTCATCATGCATGATTATGTTCAAATGTCTGATTGTCTGAAGCTGTACTAGCTTGCTTGCAGCTGAATTATCTATTCATCCATCTGTACTTACTTATGTGTATGTCTGATCAGGACCACCACACTTGCATTTCGCTAACATACTCCTCCTCCTAGTGTGCTGTATTACTGAGCCCACAAATTCACATCAACTATTTTATATCATCAGCAGAGTCAACTGGGAATGAGATTACTTTCAGTCTGTAACATAAAGGGAGAACTATTCTCTCCGTTTCAGATTGTAAGTTGTTTTGATTTTTGTAGGTACATAGCTTGATAGCTATGAAAAATCAAAATGGCTTAAAATATGGAATGTAGAGAGTATTTCAGAGAAAAAACATGCAGAGTTTTTTTCTTTTTTTTTGCATGCTGCACTCTGCACTCTGAAAATTACTGTCTTTCAGTGCACTGAGTTGTTGCATCCATCAGCTCCTCGGCCGCTGGCTGCTTGAAGCATTTATTTAGGCACGCAAATAAAGAGTACTAGTGCAATAGTAAGTCGGTAGCTTTATGTTCAGTTTGCATTAGTTGAGGGCATGCAATCAGTCAGGGGATGCCCTGCCCGACACTGGAACAAAATGGAAACGCATTAGCAGCTGCACTGCAGAGGTAGCTCGTCATCAGATATATGATTCAGGGGTCATTATCCGTGAACTTTAAGGTGTTGTTTGGATGCAGTCGAATTCGCATCAATTCACATGTGTTGAGGTGGATTGGAGTGAAACTTGAACTAAATTTCACCCTAATCCACCCCCAACACATATTGATTGAGGTGAATCAATAACATCCAAACAAGGCCTACTACGTATACAGCAGCAGAGGTGAGCAGGTTGGGTTGGTGGAGCAAGCTACAAAACACACAAGGAAAATTCTCTCTTGCATGCATGAAAAGAAAGGAGAGAGGAGAAGCGGCAGCGAGGCATCAGTGTGTGCATGCTATTGCTATCATGGCATGCATGGTCCGAGCACGAGCAGGGGCAGCAGCAGCAGCAGGAGGAGGAGGAGGAGCATGTCATGGCATGGAATTCTGAATCTCATGATGGATCCACAGTGAAAGCAGCAAGGCGACTGAGGCCTTGTTTAGTTCCAAAAAGTTTTTCTAAAAAGTGCTACAGTATCCATCACATCGAATCTTACGATACGTGCATAGAGCATTAAATGTAGACGAAAAAAACTAATTGCACAGTTTAGTTGGAAATTGTGAGACGAACGTTTTGAGCCTAATTAGTCTATGATTGAATACTAATTGCCAAATAAAAACAAAAGTGCTATCGTAGATAAATTCCCAAATTTCACCCAACTAAACACAGCCTGAGCAAGGCAACGCAGGGACAGAGAGATCCATGGTTGAACAGCGGCCAGGAGTATTCCTTTCCTACCATGCACAGGCAGGCAGAGGTAGCAGAGAGTCTTGCATTGTTGTGTCACTTCATCTCCCTGCCTTGCCTGCCTGCCTTGGGCCGACGCAATTTTCACTCACCACAGCACCAACTCTAGTGGTAATCGATGATGCAGTGGTGATGTGGTGAATGAAGCATGGATGACGATGCGTCATGAACTCATGATGGTGGTAGGAGTGAAAAGAAAAGAAGGGTTCTTTCCTTTCCCTTCCATGCATGATGATGATTCAGGCAGCAAGTGAGCATTGGTGTGCTAATTATTGGGTTCAGTTGAATTTAGTTTCAGTCAGTGCCTGCATGAATTGGCATGGCAGCTTTAGATTTCCAGATATGGGATAGTAGGGCCTTGTTTAGATTGCAAATTTTTGCAATATGGATACTGTAGCACGTTTCGTTTGTATTTGACAAACTTTGTCCGATTATGGATTAACTAAGCTCAAAAGATTCGTCTCGTGATTTACAACCAAATTATGCAATTAATTATTTTTTTTACCTACATTTAATGCTCCATGCATGCGTCCAAAAATTGATGTGATGGAGAGAGAATGAAAAAACTTGGAATTTGGAGGTGATCTAAACAAGGCCTAGGTTGCAAATGCCTGCTTGCTTTGCTTTGCTGGAGACTGACATTGTTGATGCATGCATTTGAACTGAACTGGAGTGAAGTGGTGGTTTCCAAAATGCGATAGTGTTCAAGTGGAGAGAAGAGAGATGCGAGAGGAGACGAAGAATACAAAAGGAAGGGTCAGATGCGCAGGTGGGAATGAAGCGACAGGTCAGGATGGATGGATCGACGGGACACGAGGGAGGAGATGAATGAAAAGCAGCTCAGCTCCATGTCCATGGATGGATGGATCATGGATCGTCGTACACACACGCGCGCGCAGAGATGAGTCATGAGAGACGACAGGGACAGAGCAGCAGCAGCAGCAGGGTTGGAGAAGGAAAGAGGTGTGTGTCTGCTCGTGTCTAGTAGTAGCTTCTGCCATTTCAATCTTTCTGGGCCAACAAAGTACAGTAGTCCAACAGTAAATCAGCAGCTACTCCTACTGCTGGCTTGCAGCATAGCTCCTCCAGTCTACACTGCACCTTCCCTTCCATAAATAATTTTTACTTTCACCAAGTATATAGAAAATATTAATATATATTGGTGATACATAATTACTATTATAAGATTAATTTATGAGTATATTTTTATAGTAAAAATTTATGAAATATATATTTTCTACACAAATTAATCAAAAGATTTGACTAGAACGAATCTCAGCGTGACATTTTTATTTTATTTTATAGGTCCTTACTGTATTCTTAATTAGTAGGATTGGAAATGAACTAACAGTTAGTTAGTCAAAGTATATTTATGCTTATATATATATATATATATATATATATATATATATATATATATATATATATATATATATATATATATATATATATATATATCTATATATATCTAGAGAGAGAGAGAGAGAGAGAGAGAGAGAGAGAGAGAGAGAGAGAGAGAGAGAGAGAGAGAGAAGTTGTAAAAACATATTCACACATTTCATATATCCAAAAAATAATAATGTACGTACAACTAAACTACACGTACGGGCCGGTGCCCTTTGCTCAAGAATTAATGCATATTAAGCACAGTATGAGATGTACTGTATTCGGTTTGAGGCACAGGCAGGCACCCAAGCATATATCGAGCTCCTTTGTATCTTGACAATGTTTAGTTTTCTGCTCGATCCTAAGTAAAGAATCTGTGACAGAGTACATGTTTAGATAATCTAACGCCACACAGTGCACAGCAACCAAATAAACTAAAGTCAGTAACATTAATTTTTAGCTGAATTTTATGTAAGAATTCAGTTGCATTATTGCATCATCAAGGGCCGGGCCAGGGTAGATTTCTCTCTCTAGCGCGCGCGCTCTCTCTCATATGTAGGTCTTACAAAAGACAGGTAAATTCATAATATGATTATATTAATTTTTACTGCTATAAAAGTTATGCAAGAAATAGAGCATCGGTATGTACTGGTACTGCTTGTATACAGCAATAATTCCTTGGTCGACCAACTCTCTCCTGCTGGCTGATGAACTAACTAAAATGAGTCTCTCCTCTAGTGTAAAATCTGGCACAATTGTAACAAATAGAGGCATATTGGACTTTCACAGGAATCAATTCAATTTCTTAAGAAAAGAAAGAAAAATCAAGAAAATTTCACACAAATTCCAAAGCGGCCTAACTAAAATCACATGGTATAACAAAGCACACACACAAACACAATATATACGGCAGAAAATTCCATCGTCAGAGGTTAAGAATCAATAAGACAAATAAAAGTCAGGGCTGGCAAAGAAATTCCGGAACAAACTCAATCGACACCAAACTGGAAAAGAGAGAGGCTGGATCTGTCAAAGAATTATATTGGAAAGTGGAGTTAAAATAAAATAAAAATCAATTCGCATCAAGTAGTGATCCCAAGGAAGAAGAGATGATGTGCAATACATACGATAACCATCAATCCAGAAGAATTAATGAAGAAGAAAGGGATCGGAGGTTCGTACCTATATATAAGAGATGTGATGGCAGCCAAAATCCGGCCGATCCAGCACCAGCAGCTACGCATATGGCCGCATCGATCACCGCATGCATGCATGCAAAAGATGGAGTTGTTGGAGATGGAATAGGGCGGGGGCGCCGGCCGGCCGGCCGGCCGGGCCGCCGGGGCAATATTAATCAAGCAGCTAGCTAGCTAGGTAGCTATCTACCTATATATATTAGCCAGCTTGTAATTCAGACAAAGTCAGGCATGGATAATTGAGAAATTATTGAAGAATTATTATTGGGACCGGGCATCATAATAATCGATCAGAAATCAGAAATTTAAGAACAAATAAAGACAGATATAGATTTACCTAGAGGTAGGTAGCAGCAGGCCCGCAGAATCGAAGGTAAAACATAGACAACGATAATCTATCATGAATGGTAGTCGACGGCGTCGAAAGACAGACGCGCGCCATCTATAGTCGGCGGCGGCGAAAGACAGATGCGCGCCATGTTTTCCAAGGACTTTCTTGAACCATCAACAAGACCGAGCAAGCTAATAAAGGATCCACATGAATCGATCGAGTTCACAGTTCAAGAAAGCCTGTGGAGAACATGACCGCCATCTTGCTGGTAGATGGCTAGCTTTTTCTTCCCTTAATTTGATTGCTGGCTGCCGCATGTATTTATAAAATTCTCTCTTCTCTCTGTTTGATCTGATCTGCTGCATAATTCTCTAGCTCTCTGATGTGCACAAAGACAGTGAGATCGAGTATATGTGTGTGTGTGTGTGTGTGAACTGAGATCTAGAGAGGGAGGGGGACGGATCGGAGGGAGCTTCGAGAGAGGGAGAGAGATGGGGCCGTATAAATAGACGATCCATAGAGATGGATGGAGCCATGGAGCGAAGAGGATGGATGGATCGGAGAGGCCGCGCCGCCGCCACAAAATTAAACATCCGGCTGGCCCAGGTCCAGGTCCAGCTGGAAGGACATAGAATAGATACAGACAGCCACCACCATGCATGGGTGGGAGATGCCGGCGGCAGGTAGCAGGCGAGGGGAAGAAGAGAGAGATGAGCTAGAGAACGCGGCGGTCACCATCATCATATACTAGCAAAGAGGGCCGGCCGGGGAGGATATGATAGATGCATGGTCATGGTGGGCGTGGTACCACATCGATCGGGCCGGGCTGGGTTGGGCCGGCACGTACGTGCTGTGTTGGCTGTATAGTACGCCAGCCCCTAGGCACTAGCTAGCTAGTTCCTCAAAATAAAAAAACGCCAGCTAGCTAGTACGCAACTTTCCTCACACGTGCGGTGTTGTAGATTTTAGGTTTTTGCTTTAAAAGTTAACTTTCTGACTTATGGTTTATGGTTGCTGGCTTTTTGCTATTGGTTTTTAATAAAATTTTAGCTTCCCAGCATCACTTCAAAAGCCAGCAGATAAGCCCATATCTTAGTGTGCTTTTCAATTTTTAGTTCATTTTCTCACAAGCCTGCAGCTTTAAATTTCTAGGTTCTCAAAATAATTTAGGAACCACATGCACATACAATTTACTCATTTTATTTCTTCATCAATCCTCCCTTCTACTACAAGCTCATGCATGATTGTACGGACTCGTCAACGACATAACTTTTTTTTTTACACTTTCACTAATTCACTACCAAAGCTTTATTTCCCTGTACCCACAAAAAACTCTTGTATACGATTAATACCCACATATACATGTCCACCATACATATGAACCTGCAGAGGACTAGAACTCTAGATTTTGAAATGGCGCGCATTGATAGTCACCACAATCGTGTTGTTAACTAGCAAATCATCCACCTTACAAAAAATAGGACTAATAAGGAGACATGATGGGAACCAATAATGCATGGGGTTTGATCTATAGTACTACCTGATTATTACAATTCTACATTATTCGTCCAATCCTAAGACATCATCTCAAGTTTATATAAAAAAGTGTTTTAATATTTATGTCACCAAATTTGTATACTAGAAAATATATTTCATGATAAATCTAATGATACTAGCTAATCTGTAAAATATATCGGTATTTTTATATAAACTTGGTCAAATATACATGGTATATAATGTATCTAGATATATGCATGTCCAGATACATATAGCAAAATCCACATACCAATTCGAAAAGAAAAAATCTACATACCAAGAAAATGTCAAAACGACTTACAATTTGGAATGAAGGGAGTATATGATATGGTTCCACTTATATGATGATATAAACCTTATAGAATTATGTTCCTTTTTGGTACCGAGATATATACCTCAAGGACAGGCTGCAATCACAATTCTTCATGGCAGCTGTTGTGCTTATCTGCTAGAGCATTTGGACAGCAAGAAATGACGTACATGATCTTCAAAGAAATGCCAGAAGCCTCTTCCGAAAAGAAATTCTCTTGCTTCTGCATAGAGTGAATTCAAGCCCCCCCACCCCCCACCCCACCCCACCCCCACCCACCCCAATTTGAACAATGGATCCAAACCCTAGTGTAATTCATAGACTTAGCCTGATTTTTTTGTTTCTTAAATTCTGCTGTGAACTCTTGCTTTTTTGCTTTAATTAATAAACTCAATCTGTAGGGGTTGCTGCCCCTCCGGTTTATACACACACACACACATGAATTGTGAATTGTTTGGTTTCAGGCTAGACATCGATGGATCGGATCAACATTATTGGATTTGTGGAAGGATCACGGCCGGGCTGTCCGGGCCAATAAGAGAGGTGGTTGTGTACGTACCAGCACTAGCATCACATGCGCCATGAGTACTGTTTACACTTTTCACGTGTACTCTAGCATCATCATATATATCGCGACGAACTGACGGAGGCCCATGGCCAATCAAACATTTCTGATTCCATGGCAGCATGCATGCATGTTGATTTACTGCATGCCTCTGTGTCCTGAAATATAAGGAACAAACACTGTAAAAGGAAATATATATTCACATGCATACCTACTATTAGTGTTTATCACCAACCCAAATATAGTAATCAGATAGGCTTATATGCCTCATTTGTCTTACCACATAATATATCTTTAAATTACTTGGATACCTTATATTTCAGGACACAGGGAGCATGTATATTAGAGAGATTTCTATCGACTTATCTAGAAAATAGGTTCAGGTCTACCTGACTGTCTGTCTACACACAAATGAGAGCCTACAAGATAGGAAGAGCGGCTAGGCCATGACGAGCGGATCCTCTAGCTAGGGAAGGCACCCGGCCATGACGGATCCGATGATAATTCTGATTATCACTATCCACTATCACCAATAAGAACGAAAACCGACGATGATAGATAGTGCACTACTGCACTATCCACTATATCATCGTCGGTTTTCGTTCTTATTTGTGCAGTACTGCATGAAGTAGTGATAATTTACTTCATGCAATAGTGCATCATATTTGTGCAGTAGTGCATGAAGTAAATTAATAATCCTAATAACTAATAATTGCAGGGCACACGCAGGCCATAAGAAAATTAATTTACCAATAGTTATAATTAATTTTCATGATGCATGCATATAGAGAGTACGGTGCATGGGTTAGTTACCCTTCCACGGAGAATATATAATACGGCATGAATACAACTAGCATACTTTGCAGAGAAGTAGAAGATGAAACGAAGTGCATGAAGTCACAAGTACATATAGAAGAAGGAAGGAAGAATGGTAGATTAGATCTTGATGAAGAGACGACGAAGACTCAGTGCAGTAGTGTCGTTGCGCAGCTACTAGCAGAGTATGTAACAACAAGCTGGCAAATCAGCAGCTAGCACCAAACGGAACAGCTCATCAGATCACGCTGTGTGCCTGCCAGGTGGTGATGCTGTGCCAACGCTCGACAGCTATATATCCCTATGCAATCATCGTCCAACAACGACGATTCCATATAATGCATGCATGAAATCCGTTTCGATCCATTCTTTTGTTTCTTCCCCTTTTTCTAGGTGCAGATCTAGAAATATATATTTACATTTATATTTGTAATAAGGACTCCTTTATTTTCATTATTTTTCAACCTCGAATATGTCTCTCCTTCGAGGCTGCATGGTTATAAATTTACAGGGAGCTCCATACTTTCAGCTGAGGTAGGAGGCCGGAGCACGAGCCAATCCGTAATAGTAGCTACCAAGCAGGCAGCAGGACCAGCTCGATCATCATGATGGATCAGCTCGTGTGCATTAGGTGCAGCACTGTGACAGTACAATAATGTGGTCACCATAAGCTAATTAGATCTACCAACCACTAATTAACAACAGTCCTTCTCCAGTAGCATATACAGTTCTAGCAGTATATTTCATCCTGTCGCTAGATTTGTTACTATATCAGTTATAATTGACCACGTCGGTACATTCTGTCTCTTGGTTGCTTCCATTTTCTAAAAGAAACCAGCTAATTATATCAGGAATTGCACTATTTACTGGAGTAGTATCTATGTCTGTCTATCAGTGACCCTGAATTTTGCAATGGATGTTTTGGTGGTGTGGAGATGTGCGCCAGGGAAGGTAGTGGTGATCCCTGACGTACAGGGACATGGATTTTGTGGCACTGCAAATCCGTCAGCCAATTCATATTTCTCTTGATGAACCACCACACCACAAAACATTATGAGCAAAGTGCCAGTGAAATCGCTGTGCATGCGTGCCTGGCCTGCTTTTGCATCTGAATTATTGGCTCCAGATTGCGATTGGACCAGCTACCCGAATCAAAGCTATTGGCCAATCTACAAATGTCTCGCTGTCCATCTCTCTGTCTCTCTGCCTGTCTGTATCTACATCTTTTCATGGCTCTCTCGCAGTCATTCAGTCGGACTGTCGTAGTATGTATGGATAATCAGTCAATCTGCACATGTATGCAGACATAACCAAGTCTTGGTACCATCTGTATGCAGAGATAACCAAACAAACTCGCCAATTCCCATGGAATTCTATCGATTCATGAACTAGTTTAGGAATTCAGGAAAATGGATTCCTGCCATGCCAATATACTGCTAATACCATCAGTCTGTTAATGCCATGCCATATTTAGCCTATCCAGGGTAAAGATAGGATAAAACGTTGGAACAAACCTTTCGTAAATTCCATCAGAAATTATACTTTCAAAAATTCTAGTATCCACAGTTAGGTCTATTTAGGAATACATGGGAAAGTCCAAACTAAATTTCTTTTGCCATACGCAAGAAATGATAAATTACTAGTGTGGACGCACGAAAAAAAAAACACATAGCATATATATGGTCCATTTTAACATAGGTATCTGCATTTTCTTTAGCAAAATGAAGATATGATTTGTAACAAAATTTGTATTTCTTTAAAAAAGAATTACCCCATGTACACCTAGATCGCCCTCAAGATAGATAGTGCCCAACATAACAAGAGACAGAGATGGGTACAAAAGCTACTGTTGTGCAAACAAGAAGGAACTGTACGGTTAGTAGCTAGCTTCCAAGTCCGCCTCACCTTGTATTTGGGCAAGAAGCCTTAGGGCCTGTTTAGTTGCCAAAAATTTTTACGCAGTATCCATTACATCGAATTTTGCGGCACATACATGGAGTACTAAATGTAGACAAAAAAAAACTAATTACACAGTTAGGTGAAAAATCACGAGACGAAACTTTTGAACCTAATTAGTCCATAATTAGACACTAATTGCCAAATACAAACGAAAGTGCTACAGTAGCCAAAACCCAAAAAAATTTGGATCTAAACGCGGCCTTAATTGGGCTCGTTGCCGGTCTTATTTTTAAGTAAATTTGTAATGTCTCGTTGCCACTCTGTTCGTTTATGCTGAAATTTAACTTATGCTGAAATATTATGAGAGGGAAACACTATTCCATGACTGAAAAGTAGTGTCGCTTGAGCTTATTCAGCACTACACTTAAGCTTATTCAACGTTACTTTTCAGCCATGAAACAGGTTTTCCTCTCACAGCATAACAGTTTGACCGCTGGACAGTGTAAAATTCAAGCTTTTCAACATCCATGGAGAGGCAACTGTTCACAATTCGAACTGTATAGTAAGTCTCCTGTAGTTAGGTGCTTGCACACATGGACAAACAGCATCCAGTACAAGTATGCATGACCGGTTCACAATTTGTTTGGTTAGTCCACCATCCGTGGATTAGTATGCAATTCCTTCTGGCAGCACTGTTGCTTAAAAGCAGCATAATAACTTTTAGCTTTATCCCAACCCAGCACTGCATCAGTACATAATCTCATCAACAAAATAGCACATCATACTGGCAAAAGGACTACACAATGATGAAAACATACCACACCATATCGATTTGTCACTACTGAGACGAAGATTTACTACTCGTCTTCATTGGCACAATTTCATCAGATGATGAAAATCAACTAGTTGACACAAGATATAATATTTCCATAGCCCATGCATATAGGACCATCTAAGATAGGTCTAACACCATCAAAAGTCTTCCTTGACACAACTTCATCAAATGATGCAAATCAACTAGTTGACACAACATGATATTTCCATAACCCATACATTGAGGACCATCATAGATAGGTTCAACACCATCAAAATTCCCTTCCTTTTCAGACTTTGGTAGTATAGGGAGGCAGAATCAGTTCTGTCAAGTGATACTTAGTCCTCTGCCATTCGAGCAGGCTGACTGCGCTTGATTTTGGCTACAACTTCAATCGGTTAAAGCTGACTTGAAGTGGAAGTCATCAATTGTTGAGTAAAGATGCCCGCCATCCACATGGAAATCAATAGCCTCCCTGCATAACAAAAGGAGCCGCTGAGAACTCTGTTTTTTCTGTGTGTGCTAGTGAAAGTGAAGAGAGAGCTCTACTTGATCTTCTCCTTTGGCAGTTGTTTGAACCGCTTGTATACTTCATCAACATGCACCCCGTGCTCACTCTCACTGTCAACAACAGAATGACAAATAAAGATGAGAAAACATGCTAACCAAGGCATCACAACAAAGCAAATTTTTATTTGTTAAGTGAAAGGGCAATTATTAAACGTAAAACAGGTAATGCGGCATCATATTTTCATAAGAAAGAAATAAATATAAGAAAGAAAAGGATGATTATGTGTAATATAAACTTTATTTAGGGCAAGTTATTGGAAAGGCTGATCAAAACATAGTACACGGAAAAAGGAGGGGCCACAGATATGCGACTTACAGGTTCACTGGTTCACTAAAAAAATTCAGCACCTGCTTGTTCAAATCAGTATCGGATCCACTTGCTCCACTAGTCAATGGTGCCTATAGGAATTAGTAAGACATGATGATATGTGAAAAGGTTTTGATTAAATAATCAATGCAATAACTGCAACTATAACTTACTGGATTCGTTTTCAAAGATGTTGGTGTGCTTGATTCACTGAATCCACTTGAGACTGACACTCCCATAGAAGAACTGGTCCGTGCAGGACTGCCAGCCTATGATATAAACCAGAAGCCTTGTAAAACAAAGCCACGGAAAAGATAGCAAGGAGTATATGACCTTAGTACAGGAAAGGGTGACACCTTTAATTTCGTGTTCTCTATATGCATCCGAACACACTGAATGAAATGCAGCGTAACCTCATTGAAATCAGTTATAGGCCTGAAAGAAAATAAATATATTATTTGTTGGCTGCATTGCAAGAATTGTTCAGCTTAAACGAAGTTACTGCAAGGATACCTAATTGAGAAAGCAGTAGCACGCTTCCTCTCTTGAAGTCCCTTGAGGCTTCCAATGACCGCGACGTACATACCATTCCTTGATAACCAAAGAGAGAGAGAAAAAACTGTGAACTATCCGCACAAAAGCATGTCGACTTTCCTCCAGAAAAGATAGTGAAATGCTTTAGGAACAATGTAAAGGTTGTAGCTTATACTTACTGAATAGCAGCAGTTTCGGAAGAATCTGAAGCATCATTCACCCTGCGAAACAGAAACATAAATAACATAACTTTGTGTAAGGAAACATATTACTAATCGCAGACAACCAACATGATAAGCCATGAATAACTTGGTTGAATGTAGGATTATGTAATTGGCCTAACATTGGAACTGGTGACTATATCTTTTTTTATAAAACAAGACAGATCTCCTTATCAATATATTATTGGCAGAACTCCAGCCGGCCATTTCTTTTTAGAAAAGGAAAAAGATCTTCACTGAAGTGCAGATTGAGTACATTTTGGGGAACTGACACACAAGATTTGGCATGGTAGGAACTTCAAGGGCCAGGTTGGTTATTAAATCAGTTTGCAGAATATTTTGTGCTATATATTTACATCAAGATTTGGTAAACCAACAATGCAACATCTTGTTTCTGTTCAGGTTAGTCTACACGAATTCTGCAAGCAGTAATTAAAGCTGGCAACAATATACGATTACTTTCAGGTTAGCTTTTCTTGACAAGTTGGCATCAACAGCGCAATTGGTATCACTTCTGCTACTTATCAGGTCACTGAGAATCACTATCCTTGCAGGGAGAACTTGAAGTTGTTAAGGAGGTTCACATGGAGGATACAATGGCGAGGCAGGTTCAGTGGTTGGAAGGAACAACAGATGGAACTGTTACTGAAACATTCCACTTCCACAGGTATGCCTTTCACATGCACCTATGCAGTTTTGTGGTTATAACCTGATGTTCAGCATTGGTGTTTATGAGCAAATGATGATGTGTTCTGATAAGATTTCTGGGATTGACTATGAGAGAACCAAACAAGCAGTATTACGGTAGGCTCACCATCTGATGAAATCGAGGCGGCCGGTGCCATCATCGAGCGTGAATGTCACATCGGTCGTCCGTTCCACCTTGCCGTTGACCATCCCCACAAGTCGAATCTGAAAAGGGAACCGCGGCTGACGAATTAACGGCGAGAACATGTCCATGTCAACGAATCAAAGCACGACGAAGAGGAGGAAAGGCTGTGAAATGCATAGCACAGGGGAAGAGGAGTATCGAATCTAGGGCCGCGTACGTTAGCCATCTCGACGCCATCCACGACGAACGGAGCGCCCTTCTCGCCGGTGCCAGATTGCTGCGCGTCGACGACCTGCTTCACGGTGAGCGGCATGGTACTGGACGCCCCGCGCATCTGACAAATCCAATCACACAAGTCAGGCAAGTCCATGGCTAAGGGAACCGACGGATTGAGGTTGAAGAAAGCAAAAGAGGGAGTCCCCGCGGCGAGTGGAAGAGAGGACCTTGGAAGGCGTGGTGGAGTCGGCGGCGGCATTCTGGGAGGAGGTGAGCTGTGACGGCGAGAAGTCGGGTTGGCTCGACGGCATCATCTTTCCGGTCACGAGCGGCCGCGGCGGCGGCTGAACGGCTTGCGGGTGGGCAGATGAGAGGATCGATGGGAGGGGATCTCAAGGGAGCGGAGTCCTAAAGGCGGAGCAAACTGGCGGGAGACCGGGGAAAAGCGCGGGAAATGAATCCCTGCTTCCCGCCATTTGCTATCACGGTGCGTGAGCGAGCGTGAGTGGGTATGGCTCGGTGTGGGCCTGTCCACATTCGCTGACAGATGGGCCTGACCGTACTGTTACGGCCGAGGGCTGATACAGGAGGGATAGTCAAAGCTCAAATCTCTTCTCTGAACAAAATTACAAAGCTTCACCTTCAGACCTTTTTTCTAAAAAAAAAGGCAGTAGCACTGCCACTTTTTTTGCAGCAAGAAGAGGTGAAACCAAATGCAAAGGTTACAGGAAAAAACTAGACTCAGAATGAGCTGCTTGATGTTCAGGAACGCATGATCCAAATATGCATATTACAAGTAGCATCCTGGAATAAGATTCAGCTGATGACTGCATGCGCATGTTCTGGCAGGCAAACTTACAGAAAAAAGGTGTGCAGAGATTTGGCAACACGCAGGGTTTAATTATTATCACAATTATAGTTTGGCAAGCAAACTTACAGAAGAGTGATTTAATTATACATATTATCAGAATATTGCAAAAAAAAAAAGATTTTATGGCACAACATACAATTCCAACCTGACAGGCAGAGATGCAAATGCAAAAACTCCAACTAAATGTATTATCAGAATGTTGCCATCAATGAGTGACTGTTTAGCCAAAGGTGGTTACAGCCTTAAATTATTCAACAGCTTCCAACAACACACATCAAGTTATAGGGGAAAGGATATATGGTTCATAACTGGATGTGTAGAGTAGCCATGATGGATGGAAATGGAATCAAAGTCAAGCCTGTTATATCACTCTGCATCAGCATCAGCAGGTTCTAGGATGGCAGCTTCAGCTTCGAGCACCTCCTCCTCACTCTTTTTGCCTTTCTTGGACTTGTAGTGGGCGCTCATGAAGGTCCCTACAGCGCCGTACTTGCGGCGGCAGTGCTCGTAGTGAGAGGGATCAAACATTCTCCAGAAGTCCTTCTCGCTCAGCTCAGACACTGCATACTGCGCCTGGTAACCGTGGTTCCTGATGAGCCACTGCTCCAGCCTATGCACGGCTTCAGCACCGTTGAACTCCTCACCCCGTAGAACAGAGGCGGGAGCGTAGTAGAAGCCAACGTCGGTGAACATTTGGGCGTAGCTGGTGTCACCTTTCCTGCGATGCTGCTCGAATCCTGGTTCCGGGTGCACCATCGTCTTCACAGGAAGCTTGTACAGCCGATGCGGGCACAGCCACACTGGGTAAACCTAAAATCAGATCAAAAAACAAAATTCTGAATACCAACCCAACCAAGTTGAAGAGGACGGTCTAGAGACTCTAGGCTAGCCACCAGCGAGGTAAAAAAAGAGAGGAAACTATACCTCCAGTTCACGGTGAGCAAACTCAAGAGCGTCGCTCACTTTGTGAAGCTGCACCAGCACGTCTTGGATCACGTGGTTGTCATGGTAGTAGTTCCTGATAGCTTCACCCTGGGTGATCTTGAGCAAGGAAATCTTTGGTGGCATCAGCCAGCCAAGCAGGAACCTGAACCAGAACTGGTCCCCGAACGGTATGATCAGTTTTCCTTCCCAGTACAGGGACCTCGTGTGGCGATGGTAGTATTCTCTCGTAGGGATGTACTCCACGAACTCACCCTTCTTCAGAGCCGTCTCAGCATACTGGTAGAACCAGGGCTTAAACCACCAGCCTACACGGTTGATCCTGTTGCCCTTCTTCTTCGCCTCCTCCTCCGAGGCATAAACACCGGTCATCATCACACCCTCTGAGGATGAGTACACCATCCCTTCTACAAAGTCAGGGACCTTTGCAGGGTCACCGTCCCTTGGCACGAAAGAATCAGCATAAGCCTCTGCAATTTCCTTCAAGGTCCCCCTGACAGGAGTATATGTGAGCCTCATGTATTCCTTGATGGGAATGAGTTTGATCTCAGCTGAAACGAGGAGTCCGATTGTGCCTTGAGACCATGGCATGCCATAGAAAAGGTCAGAGTCCTCATTGTCCTTGGTAGCTCTCACGACCTGACCATCTGCAAGAACAACCTCCATCGCGACAACCGTGTCAGAGAAGAGGCCATAGATGTGAGAGCCCCCTGAAATTCCATAACTATTTATCAGACCACCAACGGTAAGGTCATCAAACTCAGGAGCCACAGCGAGCGAAAGATTCATCGGGCAGGTAGCTTTAGTTATCTGACCCATGCTAACAAGAGGCTCGACCTTGGCAACCATTCTCTCTTTGTCAATCTCAAGAATGTTCCTGAATGCAGAAAGGTCAACCTGAAAATGTCTGGCACGCTTGTAGTCTACGTTGCGCATACTGACGACCACCCATGGCTTCCTAGCAGTGCAAACAAGGCCATCCCTCTTTGGATTCCTCTCTTTAAGACGCTTCACGACTCTCTTTATATTCTCCTCATGTTCCTTCTGTCGACATTTCTCAGATTTCATGGCAGACCACGTGTTCCCCACAAAGACACTGAAGTAGATCAGCGCAGATATTGGAAGGGCTATAAAGAGAGCAGGAATCCATCGAAGTCGCACCAAGTAGTCCACTAAAACCTTCTTCCTTTTGGGTCGCACTAGAGGAGTCTGCAAATCCGCCATGTCTCAAGGCAGCATCTACTTCTGTGAAGAAAAAAGGCATAAAATCAAGGTACATGCATGTCGCTTCCATCAGTCAAAATAATGATGATAACTGAAAAAGGAAATTGTGGAAAACGGGCGAACATTGTGTCCATAATCATCAGGGTTGGCCGGCCTTAGGAGATGTAGTGAAAATAACATAGGCATGTAACATCTTGTACGTGAACAAAAATAACTGCTTTCTACTACTTGTAGGGTCATATGGTCTATGTGTTTATTTACATTTTATTTTCCCACAAAAAATCTTTGAGGGCCAGTCTTAAATTTTGGCCTAATATTAGTGTTGCTTATTTTAAAACCAACTGCAGAAAAACCCTAAGAGAGGCGACAGTCTATCGGCACAAATGAACATAACAAATTAGTAGAAAACATAAATAGCATGTGTCAAATGAAACATGTGTATATTATCCTACAATTCTTAAGGAAGAGGATTGGGCGACTACAAACACTGCTTTCTGAATTGAAAAGATGTGAGCAAACATTTAAATTCGAAATCTATTTGCAGATGAAACAATAAGGAGAACCTTAGCACTAATTAATTGTAGGGACGGGCAATAAAGGCAAAAACTCGCTATATATAAGTACTGTGACTTCGATGGCCTGACAAGTCGTTTCCCTGTACGACCTTTGAGGGCAAGGATGGACTCAATGGTGTTGTCGGCCTAACAACTGTTAAACCGAGAAGGCAAATGTTATCAATTACAGGGCCACTATTGCTACCAATTACTGCACTACTATAGCTTAGATCAACAGTCATATACATGCCTTCACTGATAACACAGAAATGATATTATGTACAGACTAAAGACTGAACAAACTGTGCCTCACTATACAAGCTAATGAAACTTTGTCAACAAAGTGGGGATTCCCAGTTCCTTACATGAGCCCGCTCAAAAGTACCATCATTTCACGTTCAGTTTGCACGGAATCGAGCCCTGGAATTGATCCGGCCAGGAAGGCTGCTGTATTTTATACACCCAAGCAGCACCAGGAACAGTTCCGGCCAGGATTAAGCCTAACCGAACGGGCCGTAAAGGAAAAAAATTTATTTTTGGAATACGCATTTTCTTGCAGGAAATTTCTCATCAAAAAGAGAAAAGGTAATTTGCTAAGAAATCTACACAGGTTTGCTTGACGCACGCGCGCTGCAGGTACAAGTTGGGGGCGGGGCGTTAGAGGGAGGGAGGACCTTGAGGAAGCAAAGATGTGTGCGTCAAGGCATCGAGGAGATGCGCAGCGGATGGTTCTCCTCCTCGTAACCGCCGGCCGCCATTCCTCCCCTCGCCCACCTCCACCGTGAAGCGCCGCGGCGGCGCTGCCTGCCTGGCCTGCGGCACTCACTCACTGCCATAGTGCCATGGCCATGAAGCGAGCTCCAGTCGCGAGAGATTGCATTTGGGTTGGATTGGATTGGATTGGGCCACCACGCCGCAGCGCAGCGCACCACGAATGCAGCAGCAGCCAGACCACCACTCCACCAGGGGGTTTTGGGTTGGGTGGGTTATCTGCTTCCTCTCTCCTGCTCGGCCTTGGCCGGTTTTCTGCTCGGTGATTTTTTTTTCTTGGTGATGACATAATTATTCGTCGGAGGTGGTGTGTGCAAAGATCTTGGGCGATCACCTCTAAATTCTAAGTTTTTTCACTTTCTTTCTATTACATTAATTTTTAGACATATGTATGGAGCATTAAATGTAGGTAAAAAAAATAACTAATTACATAGTTTAGTTGTAAATCACGAGATGAATCTTTTGAGCCTAGTTAGTCCATGATCAGACAAAGTTTGTCAAATACAAACGAAACGTGCTACAGTGTCCAGATTGCAAAAATTTGCAATCTAAACATAGCCTTGGAAGAGGCAGCATCCCTCAAAAAAAAACTTGGAAGAGGCTGGCAGCAAACACTTTGGTACTTTATTTATTATATTAGTTCTAGCATTAATCCTCCAAACTGAAAATGTGCAGTGGTGTGGCATTTTTCCAAGCGCAAAATTTCACTAAAACAAAAATAAGTGTAGTAACAAGATGTCAAATACTACTACTAGTACTAGCGAGAGATTGAACGCACCTTGACCTCAGGCTCAGAGGGAAAGCTCGTCGTCGCCTGGATCTGCATGCATGCCTCAAAAGTCAAAATGGAGCGTGGGAGCTAGCAGCAACACCCTCCTTTGTTTATATACACACAAATGACAAGGCCTGCATGGCCCACCATGGACATGCCATGTCTATCACATGGCGATAATAAATACTACAAAGTAAAAAAAAATAAACTAATGGTAAACGGTCTTTTAGATAGCTTTAGCTACGTAATTTAATATACATTTTATGTTTCTAGCTAAATGTTTGATGTTCGCAAGAAAAAGAAAAGAAATAAATGTTCGGTGGATCACTAAAGCTCATATATGTAAGTTGTATGTACACTGATAGTAGATCCAACATATAATGGCTTGTCCCATGTGAAATTTAGAGGATTTTTAGCATGAACTCCAATCACTTACTTCCAGAGTGTGATTCTCTATTACCATTTGAACTTGGGTACGATGGAACTGCATACGATGATTATAGTATACTGTCTCTGTTCTTTTTTCTTAGGCACAGGGGTCAGTTTTACAGATATCAAGGAATTTCAGGGAGCAAGGTAGAGAGGGGATTAATCAAGCTCTGAGTTGAGCACTGTGCGCCGTATCCATGCATGATTTCCGTGCATGCAGACCTTCTTCTAGAACCATGCATTGGAGTAGGACTCATCTTTGCATGCCAAAAATGGTTCGGGTTTATTGAGAAATAGAATATTAAATGCTGACGGTTGCTCTTCAACTCTTACTATCCCACGCCTAAGGGTGTACTTAGTTGGGGAGATGAAAATTTTTTGGGTGTCACATCGGATATGTCAGAAAAATGTTGGGAGGAGTTTTTAGATACTAATAAAAAAACAAATTACAGAACCCATCAGGAAACTACGAGACAAATCTAATGGTACTAATTAATCGGTCATTAGCACATGTGGGTTACTGTAGCACTTAAGGCTTTTCATGGACTAATTCGACTTAAAAGATTCGTCTCGCGATTTTGCCGAGAACTGTGCAATTAGTTTTTTTTTCGTCTACATTTAGTATTCCATGCATGTGTCCAAACATGCTCTTTTACCGTAGAAGGTAAAAAATTTTGGAAACTAAACACGCCCTAACTTAGTCCATCTGTCCCAAATAAATCAATTCCTAGAATTCATCTCGGTCAAATTTTTTTAAGTTTTACTAACTTTATAAAAAAAAGTAGCAACATCTATGACGTAAAATAAGCATGTAATGAAAATATATTCTATGATACATCTAATGATACTTTTCAGCCATGAAACAGTGTTTTCTCTCACAACATTTCAGCATAAGCATCAGCATAAGCCAAATTTCAGAATAAGCAAACAAGGTGACTAGTTTGATATCATAAATCTTAATGTTTTTTTTTTCTACATATTTGGTCAAAGTTTAAAAAGTTTGATTTAAAATAACTCTATGAATCTATTTATTCAGGGACTGAGTGAGTAACATCGAAACTGAAAAATCACTATACGTACAGCTTGAGAGAGAGAGAAGAGGTAGTATACATCACCGATGGTGTTTGCATTGGTAGAGGTACCATCAAGAAACCGTGGCAAGCCAGAAGCCACAGCGACGACACCACGACGACGACGACGAACACAATAATAATAATAATAATAATAATAATAATAATAATAATAATAATAATAATAATAATAATAATAATAATAATAATAATAATAATAATAAGGAAAATGACACCCCAACAATAAACTTCGTACGTACTGTACTGGTAGTCAACGGCCAAACAATAATACTCCATGTATAAGAGTATTCGTTCCTCTGGATCGATCTATACATGGGTACGGAGGAGAGTCTAAACAGCACCCAAACAAGACTAGACATGCATCATATCGAGAGGAAATAAAATACTCCTAGGATTTTATACTCCCTCCCACCAAAAAAGATACCGGTAGCTATGATATTTGTGCAACTCAAATTAGATTAAGTTTGACCAAACTTATAATGAATAATATTATTAATATATACAAGTCGGGTATCAGTATTAGGGATACCCAACGAAGCAGGCGGAGAGCTCGCTGTCTCGACGATTCGAGCTCGAGCCAGTCAGTGCGCGCCCTTGGGACGACATGATAGGGACATGTATGTTCACCAGGCGCCGTGCGCCGGCGGGGGGCGCGCCACGGCCCTGGTGCATGAGCATCTCGGCCTCCACCGTGATGCACGTAACACCCTGGATGCCCATAGGCGTGGACGAAACGACAAGACAGAGGAAGTCGGCCATGGCTACCACCCTCATCGCTACGGATACTACGACAGCGACGAGGACCGGAGCCCGAGCCCCGACCCGCTAGGACCTCAGGCCTTCGGCTGACACATCCTCAACGCCGCCTTGCCACCGCGGTATCGACCGCCAACCAACATCCCGAAATACTCTGGGGAAACGAATCTTGGACTGTGGCTCGAGGATTACTGGCTTGCTTGCCAAGCCGGTGGAGCGGATAGTAATAATTTCATTATCCGCAATCTCCCATTGTTCCTGGCCGATTCGGCGCGAACATGGTTGGAGCACCTTCTGCCCAACCGAATTCAAAGCTAGGCGGACCTAAAGAAGATTTTCGTGGAAAACTTTCAGGGCACCTACGTGCATCCTAGGAACCTGTGGGATTTCAAAAACTATCAACAGAAGTCTAGGGAAACTCTTCATGAGTACATCCGACGCTTCTCCCGGTAGTGCAACGAGCTGCCTGACGTCGCCGACGCCGACGTTATAGGAGCCTTCCTGTCCGGGACCACCTGCAAGTCCTTGGTTCACAAGCTAGGACGCAAGGGCCCACGAACCACCAAGGAGCTCCTCGACATTGCCACCAGCCATGCCTCGGGCGAGGAGGTGGTCGAAGCGATTTTTGACCGTCCCATGAGCAAGGCGAAGCGGGACGAGGACGCCGACGAAGGCGCCTCCAACTGTCCCAACAAGAAGAAGAACAAGCAGCAACGCGAGGGCTCGCTCATGGCCGTTGTCGACCGTAAAGGGGGTCAGAAGCCCGCCGAGGGTACCCCAGACCACTTTGAAAAGCTACTCGAAGGGCCATGCTCGAACCATGTCTTTCCCATCAAGCTCCTATATAAAGACTGCACCCTCATGAAGCGGTTCCTATCCGATGGCTCCAATAAGGGGGCACATAGGAAGGAGCCCAACTCGGTGGCAGACGACGCCGAGGGGAAGGACGACGGCTTTCTGACACCAGATGGCTACCTCATGATCGTCGGGGGGTCGATGGCCTATGACTCCAAGCACTGCCAAAAGCTTGCGTGTAGGTCTATACGGTCGAGCCGATCATGGCTTCGTTCCTCTGATTTTTGGAGTCCGCCATCACCTTTGATTGGACCAACCACCCAGAAAGCATCCCACAGCCAGGAAGATACCCGCTCGTGGTCGACCCAATCATCGGCACGAAGTGGCTCACCAAGGTGCTGATGGATTGAGGCAGCGGCCTCAACATCATGTACGCTGAGACGTTCAACGCCATGGGCATCAACTGATCACGCATCTAGCCAACCGAGGTGCCTTTCCACGGCATCATGCCTGGAAAGTAGGCCATGCCGCTTGGGCAGATCGATCTGCTCGTCACATTCGAGAATCCGACCAATTACAGGATGGTGACCCTTACCTTCGAGGTGGTCGGGTTCCATGGGATCTACCACGCCATCCTGGGACGTCCATGCTACGCGAAGTTCATGGCCATCCCCAACTACACCTATCTAAAGTTGAAGATGTCGGGTCCGTGCGGGGTCATCACCATTGGCACCTCCTTCCAGCGTGCCTAAGAGTGTGAGGTCGAGTGCTGCGAACACGTCACGACGATTGTCTCCTCTAGAGAGCTCGCAGCCATCCGCAAGGAGATTGTCGAAGAAGTGCCCGACCCCAAGCGGTTGGCTAGGTCTTTCAAGCCTGTGGAGGGTGCCAAGGAGGTCCACATAGACCCCAGCAGCCCTGAGGGCAAACTGGTGCGCATCGACACCACGCTTTCCTCCAAATAGGAAAGCGCGCTCATTGACTTCCTCCGCGCCAACAAAGACGTCTTTGCATGGAGATCCTCGGACATGCCAGGTATTCCAAGAGAAGTCGCCAAGCATGCCTTGAAGATTAGGCCAGGCTCCAAGCTAGTGAAACAGCACCTATGTTGCTTCGACAAGGTGAAGCACAAGGCCATCGGTGAGGAGATTGCGAAGCTTTTGATGGCTAGATTCATCAAGGAAGTGTATCACCTTGAGTGTTTAGCCAATCTTGTTCTTGTAAGAAAAAAGAGTGGAAAATGGAGAATGTGTGTTGATTACACGGGTCTCAACAAAGCGTGTCCAAAGGATCTGTTCCCTTTGCCGTGCATAGACCAAATAGTCGACTCGACCTTAGGGTGCAAAACTGTTTGCTTTCTTGATGTGTACTCCGGGTACCATCAAATCATGATGAAAGAGTCTGACCAGCTCACGACGTCTGTCATTGCCCCATTCGAATTGTTCTGCTACGTCACAATGTCGTTCGTTCCAAAAAAACATGGGGGCTACATATCAGTGTTGTATGCTCAAGTGTTTTGGGGACCTCATCGGGAAAACCATTGAGGCCTATGTGGATGACATTGTGGTCAAGTCCAAATGGACTAACCACCTCGTAGCCGATCTAGAGCAAACCTTCGCAAAACTCAAAGCAAACGACATCACACTCAACCCTGAGAAATGCGTTTTCGGGGTCCCGAGGGGTATGCTGCTGGGTTTTATCATCTCTAAGCATGGCATCAAAGCCAACCCAGAGAAGATCTCGGCTATCATGAGGATGGCCCAATTCAGAACATAAAGGGGGTACATCAAGTTATAGGGTGCCTTGCCATGCTCAGTCGCTTTATCTCGCGCCTCGGTGAACGAGGTCTCCCCCTCTATTGGCTTCTGAAGAAAGCCGACCATTTCGAATGGACGCCCGAGGCCTAGGAGGCACTTGACAAGGTCAAGCAGCTCCTGATGATGGCCCCAATCCTAGTCCCCCCCGACCGACATGGAACCGTTTCTGCTCTACATTGCGGCCATCACGCAAGTGGTCAGTGCCGCCATGGTGGTAGAGTAGGAAGAAGAGAGATATGCCCTCAAAGTATAGCATTCTATGTACTTCATTAGCGAGGTCTTGTCCGATTCTAAGACTCGCTACCCCTAAATCCAGAAACTCCTATACGCCATCCTTATCCCCAAGAGGAAGTTGCGTCACTACTTTGAGTCACACCCAGTGACGGTCATGACGTCCTTCCCTCTCGGTGAGGTCATCCAAAACTAGAATGCCACAGGAAGAATCACGAAGTGGGCACTCGAGCTGATGGGTCAGGGCATTTCGTATGCCCCTCAAATGGCCATCAAGTCCTAAGTGTTGGCCAATTTCATCGTGAAATGGACCAAGATCCAAATGCCGCCAGCAACCATCGACCAAGAGTCCTGGACGATGTACTTAGACGAATTGATGATGAAGAAAGGCACCGGTGTGGGACTAGTCTTTGTTTCACTCCTCAAGGTACGCATGAGGTACATGGTTCACATCCAGTTCCCTACCTCCAACAATGTGGCCGAGTATGAGGCACTCATCAACGCTCTACGCATCGCCGTTGAGTTGGGCATCTGATGGCTTGACATCCGGGGTGACTCCTAGTTGGTCATCGACCAAGTCATGAAGGAGTCAAGCTACCACAACGCCAAGATGGTTGTGTATTGCAGAGAAGTCCGCTAGCTAGAGGACACGTTCGATGGTCTCGAGCTCAATCACATCCCGAGGTGGCTCAATGAAGCAGCCGATGCGCTGGCAAAGATGGTGTCCGGTCGAGAGACGGTGCCGATGGGCATTTTCGCTAGCAACTAGTACAAGCCCTCGGTCTGCTATGAGGAGCCAGAATGAACTGGTGACTGGCCACTGACCTCGGGCTCGGGGGCTGACCAACCCTCAACTCTCCCTGACCTCGAGGTCATGGAGATTAACGCAGACCCAATGGCATAGCTCGACCCTCTTGCTGACTGGAGGACGCCTTTCCTCAATTACCTCCTTCGTGAGGTGCTACCAACGGATAAAATGGAGACTCGATGGCTTGCGCATCGTGCCAAGTCATTCGTCGTTATTGAGGGGGAGCTCTACAAGCAAAGCCATACCAGGATCCTGCAGCGCTGCATTTCTATCGAATAAGGGAAGCAATTGCTGAGAGACATCCACGGTAGGGTCTGCAGGCACCATGCCGCACCTAGGACGCTGAACAGATTGTGCGCACCTATGAAGGGTATCAATACTATGCTCGGTAGACCCACCTGTTGGCCCAAGCACTCCAAACGATCCCCATCATGTGGTCGTTCGTGGTCTGGGGGCTCAATATGGTTGGAGCTCTCAAGAGAGTGCCTAGGGGCTATACGCACTTGCTTATCACCGTAAACAAGTTTACAAAGTGGATAGAGGCTTGGTCGATCTTCATGATCAAGTCCAAGCAAGTAGTGTTGTTCTTCCTTAACATCATCCACCGCTTTGGAGTCTCGAACTCCATCATCACGGACAATGGCACATAGTTCACTGGAAAAAAATTCCTCCAATTCTACAATGAATACCACATTTGCATCGATTGAGCCACCGTGGCGTACTCCTGCACGAACGGGTAGGTCAAGAGCACGAATGACATGGTCCTATAAGGCCTCAAGCCTAGGATCTTCAACCAGTTGAACAAGTTTGGTGGACGATGGGTTATGGAGCTTCTCATGGTGCTCTGGAGCCTGAGGATGACCCCAGCCGAGCCATCGGCTACACACCCTTCTTTATGGTCTACGGTTCCAAGGTTGTCCTCTCGACCGACCTCGACTATGGAGCATCGAGGGTCAGGGCGTACAACGAGCAGGGAGTCGAGGCATCCCTCGAGAACACCATGGATCATCTCAATGAAGCATGTGATGTTGCCCTCCTCTGCTCGGCCAAGTACTAGCAAGCATTGTGTCGGAACCACAGCCATCGGGTGCGGGGTCGGGCCTTCAACGTTGGGGACCTAGTGCTCCGCCTTGTCCAAAGCAACAAGAACCACCACAAGCTCTCTCTCCACCGTGGGAGGGACCGTATGTTGTCATGGAGGTGCTCTGGCCTCAGCACCTACAAGCTCAAGACTATCGACGATAAAGTCTTTGTAAACGCTTGGAACATCGAGCGGCTATGTCGCTTTTACCCTTAATCTGTACTTATGAAAATTAAGAATGACGCTTCTAAAACAAAAAACACTTTCTCTTATCGATTTCGCTATTGTCTCCTCGATCTTTAGTGACACTCGACCCTAGTAATGGCAAGGGTGAAAGGTCCTAATGGCTAGAGGGGGGGTGAATAGCCTAATAAAATTTTCTACAACAACACTTAACAAAATGGTTAGATAATTATGAGGCAAAGCAAGTGTTGTGCTAGCCTACTCAAAATGCAAGCCACCTACCATAATTCTAGTTTAGATAGTATCTATTCACACAATAGCTATGAAACTACCCTATGTTAGTATGCTCTCAAAGGCTAACTAAAGAGTCACACCAACCAAGCAAGCAAGCTCTCACAACTAGCTACACTAAAGAGCTTGTCAACTAGTTTGTGGTAAAGTAAAGAGAGTGATCAAGAAGGTTATACCGCCGTGTAGATGAAGGAACCAATCAATCACAAAGATGAATAACAATGAAGACCAATCACCTCGGAATCAATGATGAACATAGTGATTTTTTACTGAGGTTCACTTGCTTGCCGGCAAGCTAGTCCTCGTTGTGGCAATTCACTCATTTAGAGGTTCACGCGCTAATTGGCTTCACACGCCAAACTCTCAATAGGGCGCCACACAACCAACACAAGATGAGGATCACACAAGCCATGAGCAATCCACAAGAGTACCTTTTGGTGCTCCGTCGAGGAAAGGTCAAGAACCCCTCATGGTCACCATGATCGGAGCCAGAGATAATCACCACCCTCCGCTCAATGATCCTCGCTACTCCAAGCCATCTAGGTGGCAACAACCACTAAGAGTAACAAGCGAATTCTGCAGCAAAACACGAACACCAAGTGCCTCTAGATGCAAACACTCAAGCAATGCACTTGGATTCACTCCCAATCTTACTATGATGATGAATCAATAATGGAGATGAGTGGGAGAGATTTGGCTAAGCTCACAAGGTTGCTATGTCAATGAAAATGGTCAAGAGTTATGAGCTATAGTCGACCATGGGGCTTAAATAGAAGCCCCCATGAAATAGAGCCGTTATACCCCTTTACTGGGCATAACACAGGCTGACCGGACACTTTGGTCCAACTAACCGGACGCTGCCCCTCAGCTTTCGATCGCCCAATGGCGGCCATGTGTCTCCTGCGTTCAACAGTGAATGTTTGATCTCAATAGTCAACATGTTGACCGGACGCTCTGATAGAGCTGACCGAACGCTGGACCCTCAGCGTCCGGTCATTTACAGTAAGGCTCCAAAACGTGTTTTTGCCGGCCGGACACGTCCGGTCATGCTTGACCGGACATAGCCCAGCGTTCGGTGCTTAACCCTAATCACTGTGCTGACCGACAACACGACCGGACATAGCCCTTCTGCGTCCGGTCGCAGAGCGACCCAGTGTCCGGTTAGTTGATCGATGCCAGCATCATTGCGACCAACTCCATTTCACTTCTAACTTCTCCACCCTTGCTCAAATGTGCCAACCACCAAGTGTATCACCTTGTGCATATGTGTTAGCATATTTTCATAAACATTTTCAAGGGTGTTAGCATTCCACTATATCCTAAATGCATATGCAATAAGTTAGAGCATCTAGTGGTACTTTGATAACCGTATTTCGATACGAGTTTCACCCCTCTTAATAGTACGGCTATCAAACCTAAATGTGATCACTCTCTAAGTGTCTTGATCACCAAAACAAAATAGCTCCTATGGTTTATACCTTTGCCTTAAGCTTTTTGTTTTTCTCTTTCTTCTTTCCAAGTCTAAGCACTTGATCATCATCATGGTGTCGGGTACCATAAAAAGGGGTCCCCTAAGCAAGTACCAAAAAAATCGCTTAGACCTTGTAAAAATCGAAGCCAAGAGACAACTATCGGCAAACCCCCACCTTATCCGAGGCTTGGCTGGACCACCCGGCCCACCTCGAATAGTATCCTGACTCACCTGAAGCGGGTTTGGCCCAAAATGAAATTGTAAGGCCTCGGATGAGGTGCCGATTCTCTGCCTCACTCGAGGCCCTGCCCGTAAGGCCTCGGACGAGGTGCCGATTCTTCACCTCACTCGAGGCCCCGCACGTAAGGCCTCGGACGAGGTGCCATTTCTCCACCTCGCTCGAGGCCCTGCACGTAAGGACTTGGATGAGGTGCTGTTTCTCCACCTCACTCGAGGCCCCACCCATAAGGCCTCGAACGAGGTACCGATTCTCTGCCTTGCTCGAGGCCCCACCCGTAAGGCCTCGGACGAGGTGCCGATTCTCTACCTTGCTCGAGACCCCGCACGTAAGGCCTCGGACAAGGTGCTGATTCTCCGCCTTGCATGAGGTCAGCTCGGCAGCTACCCCGTCACCACCACCTCGACCAGGACGTCACGTCCAACTAACACGACCAACCACTCCCGCAACGTCAGCCGAACGATGGCTCGACACAGCAGAGTGACTGACGAGATGAGAGTCGCATCAATGCCATGCCGTCCAGGACAGGATGGGGCAAGGGTTACCGGCCGCTGTGCTCGGCACTATGCCCACGACTGACACCTATACGGCACTGTGCTGCCTAACCCCACCTGCTCCAAGGATGGCATGGCGTGGAGAGTCAAGTCCGGGTCCTTGTAGCCTTGGAATCAGCGTACGAGACCAACTGCTCCCTCCGAGCCTTGGCTACCTACTTCCACACCCCCATAGCCTTAGGACTCGCACCCGCCGAGCCCCCCACAACGGTTCGGCCTCTGCACCAACTGGGCCTCGGCTCTCTACGTTGTCAACACACAGCGACCGGCATGTCATTCATAGTATGTGCCATGCCCTACGTCAAGCCATCACAGAAGCTCCCATGTCGCACAGGATCAGGCATGACTGGCGTGTCGCTCCAGTGCACCGAGGACAAGACTGCTCCATCGACCATACCACCATAGTGATGAGCTACAGGGCTCAGACATACCACCTCCGCTCACAAAATGTCACATAGCGAATACATGTATTGCCCCTGTCCCCCTTTCAACTATAAAAGGGAGTGACCGGGGCCATTTCTAGGGACGCACAGACAAAGACATTGCTCAGACAGACACACACGCGCAAGCAACACGCAACACTCTATAATACACACACTCCTCGCTGTAAGAGATCAACATCTCAAGCAACCCACGCCGCTCCACATAGAGACCTAGGACTAGCTCCCTCTCTCATCTAGCTTGTAAACCTCTACTACAAGCACCTCGGTGCAAGGAATACAAGATCGCTCTCTCAGACTGGACGTAGGGCACCTATTGCCTGAACCAATATAAACCTTGTGTCTCTTTGCATCACCATCCAGGATTAGGGGCACGCAGTACACTTTCACTAGTTGGTTGAGGGCTCATCGGTCCAAAACACCGACAGTTGGCGCGCTAGGTAGGGGATCTACTACGTATCAGCTTCGTCATCCCAACAAGTTTCGGATGGCAAACCCCGTGTGACCACTGCATCTCGGCACGGTGATCTAGTTCGGGAGCCTAGAGTTCATGTCTCTAGGATGTGAGTACGATATGGTACTCCTCACACCCAGAGCCCCACCGACCAACGATGACATCATGCCCCAGCAGCCCAGGTGTAGGCAGTGCCTGGGCCGCCGCTCTCGTCATGCTCGCCAGACACGACACGGGTGGGACCACCCTGACACTGCACAAGCTTAGGGCGACGCACTCCACTCTGCTGGTACCCCATGCCCGGCTGTTGGTACAGAGTCCCTAGTTGGGGACCTATCCAGCTTAAGCCTGGGCAAGGGAAAGACACCGGTGGTGCGCAGCGATGCCTCATCATCAAGCTCTGCCCTGCCACCTCCTAAGGAGTCAACTTCGGCAGAACAAAGCCCGGTGATGGCACCATCCCCATACCCCTTCGGGTTGAGCAATGCCATCGCCGCCTATGCTTCTGCCTACGCTTCCACTCATGCGGAACCCCCAGGACGTCACCAATGCTTCGCCCTCGACCTCGACGCCACCACCTCGACCCACACCCACGCTAACTCCTCGAAGGAGGATGAGGCATGGGCTAGAATGGACTTCTCCGGGCTTCATGACCCTGAAGCCATGCGCCACTTCATGGCTACGATGACTACTGCTTCGGCTACTCTGACTCCGATGATGAAGGCACTTACGATCCCACTCGTGAGTGCTTCAACATCGAGCTCGGGATGCCGAGAGTGGGCAATGAGGATGAAGGGGTAGGCAACCGCTCCCCGCTCTGCGAAGGGGCAGACGATGCCACACCTCCACGCGTTGAGCTCCTAGCGGTGTGGAACGAGAACCCCACCCGCGAGGAACTTTGACGCCTTGACTTGGAGCAGCTCCATGAGCTTTAGGCTAAGGTCGAACAAGACAAATTCCTTCTGCAGCAGCTCCAAGACACTCTCGAGCGAGGGCAGCAGGGTCACAGTGATGGCGGAGCAGCCCAGTGGAGGGCTCGCGACGTCAACCACCGCATTAACAATGATGAAGGGGGCGAGCAACCCCCTATCTTCAATCACGCTAGCTAGAACGTCGTGGCAGCGGTGATGCTACTCTGGATGATCCCCGAGCCCTCTACCTCAGAGGGGTGATGGGTCCACGGTGAGCTCTGAGACCTCCTCGAGACTACCGCGGTGCAGCAGGTCAAAAGTTCCATCTCTCGATGGCGCGGAGGTGCCTCAGAACTTCCCACGGCACCGACTCGGTGGGATAGAGAGGCCTCAGTTCGTCCTGAGCCCGCCTGGGCACCAACGGCCAACAGGGCCCCCTCGGTGCATGACCACCTCGGCAATCGACGCGAGGTGCAAGGCGACCACGATGTGGTCAGCAGGCGACGACACCATGACAACGAGGGGCCTGCCCAAGGCTACCACCCACACCGAGGTGGTCGCTACGATAGTGGGGAGGACCATAGTCCTTCTCCTGGGCCACCTGGCCCTTGAGTCTTCAGCAAGGCCATCCATGGTGCTCACTTCCTGGCCCGGTTTCGGCAACTGGTCAACCTCTCGAAGTATAGCGGTGAGACCAACCCCGAGCTGTGGCTGGCCAATTACCACCTGGCTTGTCAGCTAGGCGGCACGGACGATGACCTGCTCATCATCCGCAACCTCCCGTTGTTCCTATCAGACTCGGCGTGAGCCAGGCTCGAACACCTCCCTCCCTTATAGATCCACAACTGGCATGACTTGGTAAAGGTCTTCGTCGGGAATTTCCAGGGCACATACATGCGCCCCAGGAACTCCTGGGACCTCAAGAGTTGTCGCTAGAGGCTGGATGAGTCTCTCCGAGACTTCATTCGATGCTTCTCTAAATAATGCATCGAGTTGCCCCGCGTCGGTGACTCGGAAATTGTCTAGGCATTCCTCTCTGGCACCTCCTGCCGAGACCTGGTCTAAGAGTTAGGCCGGAACATGCCAACCTCGGTGGCCGTGCTCCTCGACATCGCCACCAACTTTGCCTCAAGCGAAGAGGCTGTCGGGGCCATCTTCCCCGACAACGATGCCAAGGGGAAGCGGAGGGACGAGGCCCCTGGGGCCTCAGCCCCCCACCTCCCCAAGAAAAAGAAAAAGGGTTGCCAAGGGAAGCAGGAGGTCCTCAAGGCTAGTCTAATCATGGCCGTAGATCACAAGAATCCCCGAGGCCACGCTAGGGGCCCCGGGCTCTTCGACGATATGCTTAAGAAGCCCTGCCCTTACCATCAGGGCTCGGTGAAGCACACCCTCGAAGAGTGCACCATGGTTCGGTGTTACTACACCAAGCTCGGGCTCCCCAACGATGATGCCAAGAGGAAGGACGTTGGCGATAGGGACAACGACAAGGATGATGGGTTCCCCAAGGTGCACAATGCCTTCATGATCTTTGGCGGGCCTTCAGCGTGCCTCATGGCGTGCCAGCAAAAGAGGGAGCACCGAGAGGTCTTCTCGGTGAAGGTGGCCACTCCCCGGTACCTCAACTGGTCTCGAGAGGCGATCACCTTTGATTGGGATGACCACCCCGATTATGTCCCAAACCTAGGGCAGTACCCACTCATCGTCGACCTGATCATCGACAACACCTGGCTCACCAAGGTGATGATGGATGGAGGCAGCGGCCTCAACATCCTCTACGCCAACACCTAGGAGCTTCTAGAGCTCCACCAATCACAGCTCCGAGGCGATGCCACGCCCTTTCATGGCATCATGCCAGGGAAACGCATGCGACCCCTCAAGCGCATCGACTTGCCCATCTGCTTCAGCACTCCCTCTAACTACTGCAAGGAGGTCCTCACCTTCGAGGTGGTTGGGTTCAAGGGGACCTATCACGCCATCCTGGGGCGCCCATGCTATGCCAAGTTCATGGCGATCCCCAACTACACCTACCTCAAGCTCAAGATGCTAGGCCCCAATGGCGTCATCACTATCGAGTCCACATACGAGCATGCATACGACTATGACATCGAATGCAACAAGTATGCTAAGGCTCTCGTAGAGGCCGAGACCCTCATCGTCAACCTCGACCGACTTGGCAATGAGACGCCTGACTCCAAGCGTCGTGTTGGGACTTTCGAACCCGCGAAGGCCGTCAAGCTCGTCTCGGTCGACCCCACCTGCTCCGACGACCGGACACTGAGGATCAGCGCCACCCTCGACATCAAATAGGAAGCCGTGCTCATCGACTTTCTTCATGCGAATGCCGATGTATTTGCGTGGAGTCCCTTGAACATGCCAGGCATACTAAGGGAGGTCACCGAGCATGCCTTGGACATCCGGGCCGACTCCAGACCGGTGAAGCAGCGCCTGCGCTGATTCGATGAGGAAAAGCGCAGGGCCATCGACGAGGAGGTGTAGAAGCTTTTGGTGGCCAGATTCATCAAGGAAGTATCCCATCCAGAGTGGTTAGTTAATCCTGTATTAGTTAAGAAGAAAAATGGGAAGTGGAGATTGTGTGTAGACTACACCAGTTTGAATAAAGCATGTCCAAAAGTCCCTTTCCCATTACCTTGAATCGACCAAATCATTGACTCCACTGCGAGATGTGAAACCCTATCCTTCCTTGATGCGTATTCCGGTTACCATCAAATTAAGATGAAAGAATCCGACCAGCTCGCGACTTCTTTCATCACACCATTCGGCATGTACTGCTATGTGACTATGTCATTTGGCCTCAGAAACGTAGGGGCCACATACCAGCGGTGCATGACCTAGGTCTTTGGTGAGCACATTGGGTGAACCGTTGAGGCCTATGTGGATGACATCGTGGTCAAGTCCAGGAAGGCTAGTGATCTCATTGGCGACTTGGAAATAGCATTTAGATGCCTCAGAGAGAAGGGCATCAAGCTCAACCCCAAGAAGTGTGTCTTCGGGGTCCCCCGAGGCATGCTCTTAGGGTTCATAGTCTTGGAATGTGGCGTCGAGGCCAACCTAGAGAAGGTCTCAGCCCTGACCAACATGGGACCAATTTGAGACCTCAAGGGAGTGCAGAGGGTCATGGGGTCCCTTGTGGCCCTGAGCCGCTTCATCTCGCGCCTTGGCAAAAAAGGCTTGCCTCTGTACCGCCTCTTGAGAAAATCCGAACGCTTTTCTTGGACCCCCAAGGCCGAAGAAGCCCTCGCCAAGCTCAAGACACTGCTCACCAATCCTCCTGTCCTGGTACTGCCGGCCAAAGGCGAGGCCCTCTTACTCTACGTCGCCGCAATGACCTAAGTGGTCAGCACGACCGTAGTAGTCGAGAGGCAGGAAGAAGGGCATGCTCTACCCATCCAATGACATGTTTACTTCATCAGCGAAGTGCTCTCTAAGACCAAGACACGCTACCCCCACATCTAGAAACTAATCTACGCCATAGTCTTAGCTCGACGCAAGCTGCGTCACTACTTCGAGTCCCACCCGGTGACCGTGGTGTCGTCTTTCCCCCTGGGAGAGATAATCCATAACCAGGAGGCCTTGGGTAAGATAGCCAAGTGGGTCGTTGAACTCATGGGGGAAGCCCTGTCTTTTGCACCTTGGAAAGCAATTAAATCTCAGGTCTTGGCCGATTTTGTGGCTGACTAGACCGCCACCCAACTGCCACCTGCTTAAGTCTAGGCAGAATGCTGGACCATGTACTTCGACAGGTCCCTGATGAAGACCAGGGCAGGTGCGGGTCTGCTCTTCATCTCACCCCTCGGAGTGCACATGCACTACATGATTCAGCTCCACTTTGCCGCCTCCAACAACGCAGCCGAGTACGAAGCCCTCGTCAACGGCTTGCAGATTGCCATCAAACTTGGAGTATGGCGTCTCGACGTATGGGGTGATTCGTAGCTCGTCGTCGATCAAGTGATGAAGGAATCGAACTGCCTTGACCCCAAAATGGAGGCATACTGCAAGTTGGTGCATCACCTAGAAGACAAGTTCGACGGTCTCGAACTCAACCACATTGCGCAAAAATTCAACGAGGCCGCGAACGAACTGGCAAAGATGGCATCAGCATGGGCCCCAGTCCCCCCGAACGTCTTCGCTAGAGACCTCCACAAGCCTTCCATCAACTATGCCTCATTGGCGGAAGAGGGTCCACCGGTCGATCCTATAGCAAGGCCCAAGGCCCCCTCTATCACCGAGGCCCCCGTGGCCGAGCTCGAGGCCATGGAAGTCAGTGTAGAGCCTCCTGAGGCCAACCAGGGCACGGACTGGTGAGTCATGTTCCTTGATTGCCTTGTTCGAGGAGAGCTTCCTATAGATAGGACCAAAGCCCGACGACTTGCGTGATGAGCCAAAACTTATGTCCTCAGCAACGGCGAGTTGTACAGGCGAAGCCCATCTGGCGTCCTCCAACGATGCATCACCACTGAGGCAGGCCAAGCCCTACTTTGGGACTTGCACGTGGGGGCCTGTGGGCACCATGCAGCGCCTCGGATGCTCGTCAGAAATGCCTTCCACCGAGGGTTCTACTGGCCAACGGTGGCTGCCGACGCCACCAAGCTAGTACGCTCCTGTGAGGGATGCCAGTACTATGCGCGGCAGACGCACCTCCCGGCTCAAGCCCTCTAGACCATCCCTGTTACATGGCCATTCGCCATGTGGGGGCTTGACATGGTTGGGCCTCTATAGAAGGCCCTCGGGGGCTATACCCATTTGCTGGTAGCGATCAATAAGTTCTCCAAGTGGATCGAGGCTTGTCCAATCAATCGAATTAAATCCGAGCAAGCGGTGCTATTCTTCACTAATATCATCCATAGGTTCGGGTTTCCAAACACCATCATCACTGACAATGGGACACAATTCACTGGCCACAAGTTCCTGACATTCTGCGATGACCACCACATCTGTGTGGCCTGGTCGGCCGTAGGACACCATAGGACAAACGGCCAAGTAGAACATGCCAATAGCATGATCCTACAAGGCCTTAAGCCAAGAATATACAACCGGTTGAAGAAATTTGGCAAGAAATGGCTTGCCAAACTCTCATCGGTCATCTAGAGCCTAAGGAACACTCTGAGTCTAGCCACGGGGTTCACACCGTTCTTCCTGGTCTATGGAGCCGAGGCCATCCTCCCCACTGACTTGGAGTACGGTTCCCCGGGGCTGTAGGCCTACAACAAGCAAAGCAACCACACTGCCCACGAGGACGCCCTCGACCAACTGGAGGAAGCCCGAGATGTTGTGCTACTACACTCGGCCAAGTACCAGCAAGCCCTGTGACGCTATCAAGCCTGGCACATTCGAAGCCGAGACCTGAAGGTGGGCGACCTGGTGCTGAGACTAAGGCAGAGCAACAAGGGCCGCCACAAGCTGACCCCACCATGGGAAGGGCCATACATCGTTGCCCAAGTGCTAAAGCCCAGGACCTACAAGCTAGCCAACGAGAAGGGCGAAATCCTCACCAATGCTTGGAACATAGAACAGCTACGTCGCTTCTACCCTTAAATTTTCAAGCATTGTATACATTGTTTCTCGAAATACAACAAAGAAGCGTTCTTTAGTTACTCTATTTTTTTGAGAAACCCCCCAAACCTATCAATGGGGGATCAACGTTACGATAATGCTACAAGGGAGACTCAGCTCTGCCTCTATAGAGGTGCCCACCGCGGGGCTCGAACAAGACTCAGCTCTGCCTCTGTAGAACCGAGCCTCCCTTGAGGGCTAGATGGGGGGACCCCCCTTAGTCCCAGGCACCATTTTTTAGTCGTTTTTTGAAAAAATTTCTACACCAAACTCTCTCACGTACTCTGACAAATTGATTGTAAAAACCCTAAGGACCGAAAGTCTGTCTTAGGGCCAAAAGGCCAGCCGAGCCGCGAGACAGCCTACGCCTTTGGGCTACGGCAACTCCCTCACCACCTTTTGCCCGAGGGGCAGCTTAGGCTCCGAGAAAGTTTTTTGCAAGTGATATGTTCAGAGACGAGACAGAGGGCAGAGGCTCAGAAATACAATAAAAAACAATTAAAAAGTGAATACGCATAAGTACTTTAAAAATGCCTTGACGGCCACAAGCGTTACGGTACAATATAAATTCTAATCTATTTACATGGCCCCTTTAGCCCAGGTCAGAACTCAGGGTTGCCAGTGTCGGCGGTCGGCACAGGAGGAACCACCTCCTCTTCGAACAACTTGGCCAGCGCTGTGCTAGGGGCCTCAGCCGCCTCCACCAGCTTCATGAACTCCTCAGCCTCCTCGTCATCCTCAACCAAGACGTAACCATCGCTGATGGCCTCAAGGTCGATGCTGGTGTAGTGTGAGGAGACGACAGTAAGGGCGCGCTTGACACCCATATGCAATGCCCCCCAGAGCCGCTCGTGGACTTGGCCGCTCAACGCGATCAAGCGGCTCCTGAGGGAGCTGCCCGACTCGACCCCCCGACCTCTAGGGCCTCACAGGCGGTACGGGCGGTGCTCTGCAGCACATTGTGCTCCTCGATCTCGGCCTCAAGCACTGCCTGCACTTCAATGGAGGCCTTAGCTGCCCGAGAGACCTCCTTCTCCAACCCTATGCCAAGACAAGCAGGATGGGGTTAAGCACAAAAGGAAATAAGCCGAACAGTGGTGAGGGCCTATGGGACTCACCCTTGGCTTTCTCTTTCCAGCTTTGGACCTCGACCTGAGAGGCCTCAAACGCCCTAGAAGCCTCCCTCTCCAGCTCTACATCATATCGAGGAGTTAGGGGTCGAACGCAAGAAGAACAAATAAAACAAGAGGCGCGGTTCAACAGGACTCAGCCTCGGCCTTTTCCTTCCAGGCTAAGGCCTCAACCCAGGAGCCCTTGGCCACTTTGAGGGCCTCTGCCAGGGCACCTTTCATTAGCAGGTGCGTGCCCTGCTCCGCCCCTAGCTACCTAGCAATTGCCTTGGCAGAGGCCGTCTCTTCTTTAGCCTGGGACCTGAAGGTGTCCCGCTCGCCAGCCACCCGGGTCAGCTCCTCCTCTAGCTCCTTGATCCACGTCGCCAAAGGGGTGACCTGCTCCTGAGCCGTGGTTGCCTCGGCCTTCATATCAGCATAGTGAAGGCGAAAGTCCTCCACCTCCGTGCTCCGCGCCGATAGAAGCTCATTAGCATTGGCGAGCAGGTCCTTCTGCTGCCGGAGCTAGTCCTAGATGTCCCTCTCCTGCTAGAGGAACATCGACTTCCTGAGGGACTAGGCCTCGAGCTCCTGGGTAGATAGAACAGGGGTCAAGCACTACGAGAAAACTCAGAAAAAGATGACACAACACAACAAAAGGAGGTGCATACCTAGGCAACGCCGGGCAGATCGTCAGCCATGACGGACAACGCTGTCAGTAGTGACCGCTCCGCCAGCTAACAGAATTGCTCGAAGGAGCCCTAGCGCCCCCCTTGGCCGTGTCCTTGAGGGTGAATAGAGGCTCCCCCTCAGGGTCATCCCAGCTCCGCCATAAGACACGTGGGTGATCCCACCCGCAGGGCTTGGGTTGTACCCGCACGAGGGCCGAGCTTCTCTCGCCAGAAGTCGGAGCTGGCTGCTCTGTGGTGCTAGCTGCCTCGGCATCCACCACCCCCTTCCCCCGAGAAGTATCATCGGAGGAGATCGAATGGACCTCTATCTCCTAGGCGCTCTCTTGCGATGGTGGCGGGTCTTGGACCAGGGGCGGTACCGAACCTTGCCCCGTCTCCATCTCCACATCCTGGGCCACCGGCTCTGCTGCGCCCACACCGGCCTCTACCGCCTTGGCCTTAGTGGTCCCGAGAGCACTAGCCTCCACCACCTTAGCCTCGGTGGTCCTAGGAGTCCCGGAATCCGCCACCTCGGCCTTGGAGGTCCTAAGGGCCTCGGCCTCACCCTCGGTGGCCTCAGCGATTGAGGGTGCCTCGGCTTCATCTGGCTCGAGGGCCTTGGCCTCGTGGGGCATAGGTGCCTCCTCCCTCGCTTGCTTCATGGCCACCTCGGTAGCCTCTCCTTAGGCGCCCGGTTCCTTCAGGTCAGCCCTGGCCGAGGCCGTGCCATGCTATATGGCGGCCTGTGCCTCCACCACCCATTGGGTGGTGGAGCTGGTGCTCACTGTGAGCACCTTATGTGGCACCAAGGTGGACGCTTCCGCCTGACACTTTCGGCTGAAGGAAAAGCACTCATAAGGTCAGCATACGACCAAGGGACGAGCGGGAGATGCTGCAACTCCACTGACAAAACACTTACCTCGAACGGGGACACAATCGCTTCTACACCGTGTCCCTCATCCTCTACAATGGTGGCAGCGGCGGCGGTGGCACAGCCTCTGTGTCCACCGATGCCGGCCAGCCCTCGCTAGACTCCAGTGCCCCCTCGACCCTCTGCGGAGGTGGTTGCATCGCCCCCACCGCCGCCTACTCCACCTCCACCATCGAGCCCACCAGGCTAACAACACGCTTCCCTAACGCCCATGCCTCGGGCGTGTTGGCCTCGGCCCTAGGGTGAGTGATCGCCGGCCTCGAGGCATCCTCTCCTCCTCCTCCTAGAAATGCTAGGCTGCTCGTTGACGCCCTGAGCACCATTCCCTAACATTAGGGAGATGGTCCAGGGTACCCCACCCCACCTCGCTCTCATCATCATCACTCGAGGAATCTGACAACGACAGTGACGGAGATGGCTCCATCGGGAGACCATCGTACCTTTGCTACCGGCGATGTTTCTCTAGCTCGTCGTGCTCACGGTTCTTCCTCTTACGCCTTGCCTCCTCGGCGTCCTTCCGCTCCTTGTATGCCTCGGCATGCGCCCTGTTCACCGCCCGCCGCTCTACGTCCTTGGGAACGGGCAGCGGGGAGGCTCGCACATCCCTCATCCCCTGTAGGAACAACGAACGCAAAGGAAAATGCAAGGAGCAAGGAGGCCTTGGGAACAGCAATGGCGTGTGACTCACCAGAGAGATGTACCCCTATGATAGGCGCATCAGGAATAGGGTCAGACCACTGCTCCTCAGCCACCCCTCCACCGTCTCTCTCACCCGACGTAGAATCTCCTCATCAAAGAGGGCGATGGCGGATAGCTGGACACCATCGATTAGCTCATCTGGTGTCATCTTGAACAGGCGCTGCCATCGAGCCTTCAGCAGCAGCACCCTCCGGTGGTGGAAGGCCGCCATGACCATAGCCGCCATAAGGCCGTGGCCGTGCAGCCTTTTTGGTGCCTCCAGGAGCGGCCGCAGCTTGGGCTGATCGGCCGTTGGGACGCCATACCTCCACTTCTCTAGCTAGCTCTCCATGACCCGCCCGGTATAGGGGGAAGTCTGACGTCGTCATTGCAGAGGTAGAACCAGCTGTTGTACCAGTGATGGTTGGACGACGCGAGCTGGGGCCGGGATGTAGAGGAGCTATCGGTCTTAGCGCACTTGGAGACTGCAGCCGCTGGCCCTCATCGCCTTCCGCATGCCCGCCGTGCCCATCAGCTTGGTGGTGAGCCCCACTCAAAAGAGGTGGAGCCATAGCTCCTAGTGGGGGGCACTGCCTAGGTACCCCTCGTAGACAGTGACGAAGATGGCCACCTACGCGATGGAGTTGGGGTTGAAGTTGTGGAGCTCCACGCCATAGTAATGCAGGAGCGCCTGCATGAACCAATCCGCCAGTAGGCCAAGACTGTGGTCGTGGAAGGCCACGAAGCTCACGATGTAGCCATCGCGTGGCCTCAGCTCTAGCTCACCCCTCAGAGCAATCCACTTCGGTCTGTTGGGTTGGTAATCGGGCAGAGGAGGCCGTCATCGACAAGCGACTGCAGCGTCGCCATGGACACGTCGGACGGACCCCAAGGATCCGTCTAGATGACAACAGCGCCACCGACCATGGGTGTGGTGGAGAATGCGGCTACGGTGGTAAGGCAAGCTCTCGCTATCTCTCTCTCTCTCTTCCTCCCCCTTCTCCCTTCTTCTCCCCGGCACTCTTTGTTCTTAGCAACCGCTCAAGGGCAGAGAAGTCGAACGTATGCAGGCAAGGTAAGGAGGGGAGGGGCGAGGCTCGTCATGTATTTATGAGGGAAGGGGGCAAAATGGATGGGCGACAAAACCGGAGAAGTTTCCCTCAGATCTGGCGTAGTTAATCTAGATCCGATTAAACCGCCCACGCATCTACCTTTTCCTTATTAACCGCGCACGCACAGTAACGTCCCATCCACAGTCATCGCGTCGCATCTGACCATAGCGACGGTAGGTGCCATTCCATCTCCCTGAGAAACCACCTCAAAAGGCATGCCCGCCATTGTTAGTTGATGGGAGGGGAATATCCCCCACCTGATTCCTTTCAAACTAAGGAACTGGGCACCAAGCCTGTTACGGTCCAGGGGTTCGAAGGCTAGGCCCCCGAGGGTCTCGATAGCCACCCTAGGACAACAGAGTCAGGGATGACTATGGGCAAGCCTGTACAAGGCCGAGGCTCGAGCAAGCGATCGCTTGGGATGCCCTAAGTCATGTTCGAGACCAGCAGGGAGGTCTCTGAATGGGATCCCACCGTAGGGAGGCACCGAGCCCCCAGGGCCAATCGAATGGCCCTAGGACCCACTAGAGAAGCCCTCTAGTACTTTTGGAGTGCGTCTCTAGACCACCAGCCAACCCTTATTGAATGGGCCATGGGCCTCCACTTGGACTTACCCGATAACAGCTCACCGGAGGTGTCACTATTCACGCCCACCGAGGGTAGCCTAGCATACTCCACCCCTCCTTTCGAATGAAAAGGATGCGTGAGGGCCGCACAAAAAAGACAGGGAAACTCCTGATTGCCCTCTTGCTCTATGCAGAGGCTCGGGGGCTCTTCCTGCATGCACGCTAAGGCCCAGCAACCCAAACTCGCACTTGGGGGCTCGGTAAACACAAAAAAAGGGCACCAAGCCCGTTACGGTCTAGGGGGTCGAAGGCTGGGCCCCCGAGGGTCTCGATAGCCACCCTAGGACAACAGAGTTAGGGATGACTATGGGCAAGCCTGTACATGGCCAAGGCCCAAGCAAGCAATTGCTTAGGATGCCTTAAGTCGTGTCCGAGACCGGCAGGGAGATCTCTGAATGGGATCCCACCGTAGGGAGGCACCAAGCCCCTAGGGCTGATCGAACAACCCTAGGACCCACTAGAGAAGCCCTCTGGTACTTTTGGAGTATGTCTCTAGAGCGCTTGCCGACCCCTATCGAATGGGGCACGGGCCTCCACTCGGACTTACCCGATAACAGCTCACTGGAGGTGTCACTGCTCACGTCCACCAAGGGTAGCCTGGCATACTCCACCCCTCCTTTTGAATGAAAAGGATGCGTGAGGGCTGCACAAAAAAGATAGGGAAACTCCTGATCGCCCTTTTGCTCCGCGTAGAGGCTCGGGGGCTCTTCCTACAACCAAGCCGAGGCCCAGCGACCCGAACTCGCACTCATGGGCTCGGCAAACACGATAAAACCCCTCGCTCAACATGAGAAAGCCCCTGGAGGAATAAATCCACTCCTCTAGGGCCTCGGGGGCTACACCCGGCGGGTGCGCTCACGCGCACCCACCGAGGCCTTGAGTACCAAATACCATCCCGCCAGAAGCTACCGTGAGCCAAGTCTCATCAAAACCTCAGGAAGAGCGCTCACACTCTCCTCGAGGCTCAGGGGCTACTGTCGGGTACCATAAAAAGGGGTCCCCTAAGTAAGAACCGAAAAAATCACTTAGACCTTGTAAAAATTGAAGCCAAGAGACAACTACCAGCAAACCCCCACCTTATCCGAGGCTCGGCTGAATCACCCGGCCCACCTCGAACAGTATCCTGACTCACCTAAAGCGGGCTCAGCCCAAAATGAAACTATAAGGCGAACGATGGCTCAACACAGCGGAGTGACCGATGAGATGGGAGTCGCATCAATGCCATGCCGTCCGAGACAGGACGGGGCAGGGGTTACCGGCCGCTGTGCTCGGCATTATGCCCATGACTAACACCTGTGCGACACTGTGCTTCCTAACCCTAGCTGCTCCAAGGACGGCGTAGCATGGAGAGTCAAGTCCGGGTCCCTGTAGCCTTGGAATCAGCATACAAGACCAACTGCTCCCTTCGAGCCTCGGCTACCCGCTTCCACACCCCTGTAGCCTCAGGACTCGCACCCGCCGAGCCCCCCACAATGATTCGGCCTCTGCATCGACTGGGCCTCGGCTCTCTATGTTGTCAACACATAGCGACTGGCACGTCGTTCATAGTATGCGCCATGCCCTGCGTCAAGTGTCGCAGAACCGACCAATTTATAAGAGTACAAGTATAATGGCAATCCGCAAGCGGTTGCACTGTCATACTTGAACCCATATAAATCCGGTAGTCCGTCGAGTACCACGACGGGTCTCGATAAACGATTTACAACAACCAAGATCGTACAGGATTCAACATACATGCCACATATTACATAAAGTTCACAGATACGTTTCATCATCAGAGTACGAATAAAAGTTATTACAAAACAAGTTTGATAAACAAAAGCGGAAGCAAATAAGTTTGAGATAAAGTTTTCTAACATAGTTTACTACAGTGCCAAACCAGATCACGGTCCACAAAAGCAAGGATAGGAATTACTAAGGAAGCCTGCCCAAGGCTTACTCCTCATCCACAGCGGGATAGAAGCAACTCTTGCAATAACCATGATACACAGTGCCATCTGCAACAATGGGAAAATAAACCCTGAGTACGAGAAGGTACTCAGCTAGACTTACCCGTCATGAACCAGAAATAAAATGACTCCAAGGATTATGCAAGGCTGTATAAATGGACGTAACTTGACAACATTTTTGCGAAAAAAGGCAATTAATCTTTGTACAATTGTGATTCTTTTATCAAGTTAATTATAACTATCCATTTCTAGGTTAGCAACTATCCTATGCCAAACATGTGGTATATTATTTAGAATCATACAATAGTAACCATAGCAAGTATTGTAATTCCATATTCATTTGAACCATCATGTTTCATAACACAGTTACTACGATGTTGGAGCTAGCCAAGTTTCTCACTATCCGGGAGAGACGGCGATTCGAATCGATTTCAACCAGCTGGGAATTTATTCCTAACACAAACCCAGATCTATCAGCCACGATAGTCTTAGGTCACCTTTGGTACAACTCCGGTACACATTTCGCGGGTTCGTACTGCGCCGCACAATCTGGAACACCAGATGCCAGGATGCTCAGGCCAAGCCTGCCCTTGGGCTCAGTCTGATCGTTCCCCGGAAGGAGCGCACAACAGAACGATTCCCGGCCTGAGTTGAATTACTCGGCTTCGCGGTCGGAACGAGTTATCCGGCCAGCTAAGTGAGAGGCATGCGTTCAATCTTGTCAGAAGTTCCAACAACGGTACGGTCCTTGATCGACACAGACGGGGATAAGTCCACACCCAAGACCTCCATGCCTTGTTGTTTCCCTATCGACCTCCCGTCCGGTCTCAATTTACTTTTACCACATGGTTCTGTTCCACGATAGCAGATATAGCCAACCGTGCTCCGGTATCCACCTATATCTCGCAGGTGACAGGACATCACCCGACTTCTACCGGTCTAAGCATGGCTAAGCATAAATTCGATCCTGGACCTATACCGGTTAAAGGGTTAATATCTGGACAAGGAATGTACATGCATCAAGTGGTTTCATTCAACTCTTATAACCTAATGCATCAATCATAAATACGTAAGTAAACATTTGTAAATTACTGGGAGACTTATAATGCTCCGGGGCTTGCCTCGCAGAAAGGAAGTAGGACGATGGTCAGGGCACTCCGGAAGCTCTTCAGGGTTCTGCTCCACGCCTTCGGGAGCGGGGACTTGCGGATTCTCCTGCGGGTTCCCTTCCTCGCTTCTTCAA